>NW_028156410.1:320000-457500 GCF_964263955.1 Coregonus lavaretus
CGTTAGCGATGATGCTAATGATAACCTTCTTCTGGTAGGGAAGGAATGGCTTTCCCCAAAACCTTCGCAAGTAAATGTTAACTACAAAGTAGCCTATGCCTGCCTGGCAGAATTATACCGTGATCATTTGCATCACTCCAGTGGCCATTTGTTCTACAGCAACACCGCTTAACCAAACAAAGGTCTCTTCCTGGTGCACTCTTGCATTTAAGGGTAACTACACCCCAAAATCTAAATGTCTTACATTTTTCCCAGACCTCACAAATGGTCACCTGATAGGGTTTAAACATTGTTGTGGACATAGAATTGTGCTGTTTTGCTATTAAAAAGGTGTACTTTTGAGAGCGAAAACCTGCCAAAACAGGGACAAACGGTCAACGGGGAAATCTAAACGGAGAAAAGGGAACTTGGGAATTAACGGAATCAGGCAAAACATTGAAGGGATTTTATAGTGCCCTAATGGACTACAGACATTGACAGTCTCCTAGACTAAAAACAAAGGCTGCGTGTACTGCCTATATTTTGAGGGAAACGCACTGTCCATTATTTGATTTGATCAGGGCAGGGCAGCACACACAAACTGCATTTAGTCCAATAACAATCCATGATATTATTAGGGTGATAAATAAAAGGCAGTTGCTCCATGACACAAGAGCACGCTCTACTGGGACAAAAAGCTTACAGCACCTGGTATTCCCATGCAGTCTCCCATCCAAGTACTAACCAGGCCCGACCATGCTTAGCTTCTGAGATCGGACGAGATCGGGCGTATTCAGGATGGTATGGCCGTAAGCGAGGGAACAACTCTTGGTACACTATATAAAGTCAATGTGTCACTCACTCTGAAAGGGACACAGAAACGTATCCACTTTGTGACACAAACTGAAGAAGCTCAACCCTTGCTTACATTTCCAATATATATATATATATATTTGAGTCTTGTTGGTGGGGGGGGGGGGGGGGAGGGCATATCCTATGTTGATTTATGACAAGTTCATTGACTAGGGCCCTATAAAATAGGCGTTGCGGACCGAATCACGGAATCCAGACATTAAACCGAAATGCAACAATATTCAAACATTTATTGAACTTAGTAAGAAATCAACTAAATCTATTCAACTTGTTAGAAAACGCATTCATTTGCCCAAGTCAATCATAAGACATGAACAAAATGCATCAGTGATTCGTATTTCCATGAACTTTCTGAAACGGCACAGGAATGCCCCTGTCTGTGTGCATGTGTGCGGTGCGCGAGTATGTCTACACTTTGTGTAGCCGTTAGCGATGATGCTAATGATAACCTTCTTCTGGTAGGGAAGGAATGGCTTTCCCCAAAACCTTCGCAAGTAAATGTTAACTACAAAGTAGCCTATGCCTGCCTGGCAGAATTATACCGTGATCATTTGCATCACTCCAGTGGCCATTTGTTCTACAGCAACACCGCTTAACCAAACAAAGGTCTCTTCCTGGTGCACTCTTGCATTTAAGGGTAACTACACCCCAAAATCTAAATGTCTTACATTTTTCCCAGACCTCACAAATGGTCACCTGATAGGGTTTAAACATTGTTGTGGACATAGAACATCCAATTGTGCTGTTTTGCTATTAAAAAGGTGTACTTTTGAGAGCGAAAATCTGCCAAAACAGGGACAAACGGTCAACGGGGAAATCTAAACGGAGAAAAGGGAACTTGGGAATTAACGGAATCAGGCAAAACATTGAAGGGATTTTATAGTGCCCTAATGGACTACAGCCATTGACTGTCTCCTAGACTAAAAACAAAGGCTGCATGTACTGCCTATATTTTGAGGGAAACGCACTGTCCATTATTTGATTTGATCAGGGCAGGGCAGCACACACAAACTGCATTTAGTCCAATAACAATCCATGATATTATTAGGGTGATAAATAAAAGGCAGTTGCTCCATGACACAAGAGCACGCTCTACTGGGACAAAAAGCTTACAGCACCTGGTATTCCCAGGCGGTCTCCCATCCAAGTACTAACCAGGCCCGACCCTGCTTAGCTTCCAAGATCGGACGAGATCGGGCGTATTCAGACTGGTATGGCCGTAAGCGAAGGAACAACTCTTGGTACACTATATAAAGTCAATGTGTCACTCACTCTGAAAGGGACACAGAAACATATCCACTTTGTGACACAAACTGAAGAAGCTCAACCCTTGCTTACATTTCCAATATATATATATATATATATATATTTGAGTCTTGTTGGGGGGGGGGGGGGAAGAGGGCATATCCTATGTTGATTTATGACAAGTTCATTGACTAAGCCCCTATAAAATAGGCGTTGCGGACCGAATCACGGAATCCAGACATTAAACCGAAATTCAACAATATTCAAACATTTATTGAACTTAGTAAGAAATCAACTAAATCTATTCAACTTGTTAGAAAACGCATTCATTTGCCCAAGTCAATCATAAGACATGAACAAAATGCATCAGTGATTCGTATTTCCATGAACTTTCTGAAACGGCACAGGAATGCCCCTGTCTGTGTGCATGTGTGCGGTGCGCGCGTATATCTACACTTTGTGTAGCCGTTAGCGATGATGCTAATGATAACCTTCTTCTGGTAGGGAAGGAATGGCTTTCCCCAAAACCTTCGCAAGTAAATGTTAACTACAAAGTAGCCTATGCCTGCCTGGCAGAATTATACCGTGATCATTTGCATCACTCCAGTGGCCATTTGTTCTACAGCAACACCGCTTAACCAAACAAAGGTCTCTTCCTGGTGCACTCTTGCATTTAAGGGTAACTACACCCCAAAATCTAAATGTCTTACATTTTTCCCAGACCTCACAAATGGTCACCTGATAGGGTTTAAACATTGTTGTGGACATAGAATTGTGCTGTTTTGCTATTAAAAAGGTGTACTTTTGAGAGCGAAAACCTGCCAAAACAGGGACAAACGGTCAACGGGGAAATCTAAACGGAGAAAAGGGAACTTGGGAATTAACGGAATCAGGCAAAACATTGAAGGGATTTTATAGTGCCCTAATGGACTACAGACATTGACAGTCTCCTAGACTAAAAACAAAGGCTGCGTGTACTGCCTATATTTTGAGGGAAACGCACTGTCCATTATTTGATTTGATCAGGGCAGGGCAGCACACACAAACTGCATTTAGTCCAATAACAATCCATGATATTATTAGGGTGATAAATAAAAGGCAGTTGCTCCATGACACAAGAGCACGCTCTACTGGGACAAAAAGCTTACAGCACCTGGTATTCCTAGGCGGTCTCCCATCCAAGTACCAACCAGGCCCGACGCTGCTTAGCTTCCGAGATCGGACGAGATCAGGCGTATTCAGGATGGTATGGCCGTAAGCGAGGGAACAACTCTTGGTACACTATATAAAGTCAATGTGTCACTCACTCTGAAAGGGACACAGAAACGTATCCACTTTGTGACACAAACTGAAGAAGCTCAACCCTTGCTTACATTTCCAATATATATATATATATATATTGAGTCTTGTTGAGTCTTGTTGGGGGTGGGGGAAGAGGGCATATCCTATGTTGATTTATGACAAGTTCATTGACTAGGGCCCTATAAAATAGGCGTTGCGGACCGAATCACGGAATCCAGACATTAAACCGAAATTCAACAATATTCAAACATTTATTGAACTTAGTAAGAAATCAACTAAATCTATTCAACTTGTTAGAAAACGCATTCATTTGCCCAAGTCAATCATAAGACATGAACAAAATGCATCAGTGATTCGTATTTCCATGAACTTTCTGAAACGGCACAGGAATGCCCCTGTCTGTGTGCATGTGTGCGGTGCGCGCGTATATCTACACTTTGTGTAGCCGTTAGCGATGATGCTAATGATAACCTTCTTCTGGTAGGGAAGGAATGGCTTTCCCCAAAACCTTCGCAAGTAAATGTTAACTACAAAGTAGCCTATGCCTGCCTGGCAGAATTATACCGTGATCATTTGCATCACTCCAGTGGCCATTTGTTCTACAGCAACACCGCTTAACCAAACAAAGGTCTCTTCCTGGTGCACGCTTGCATTTAAGGGTAACTACACCCCAAAATCTAAATGTCTTACATTTTTCCCAGACCTCACAAATGGTCACCTGATAGGGTTTAAACATTGTTGTGGACATAGAACATCCAATTGTGCTGTTTTGCTATTAAAAAGGTGTACTTTTGAGAGCGAAAACCTGCCAAAACAGGGACAAACGGTCAACGGGGAAATCTAAACGGAGAAAAGGGAACTTGGGAATTAACGGAATCAGGCAAAACATTGAAGGGATTTTATAGTGCCCTAATGGACTACAGACATTGACTGTCTCCTAGACTAAAAACAAAGGCTGCATGTACTGCCTATATTTTGAGGGAAACGCACTGTCCATTATTTGATTTGATCAGGGCAGGGCAGCACACACAAACTGCATTTAGTCCAATAACAATCCATGATATTATTAGGGTGATAAATAAAAGGCAGTTGCTCCATGACACAAGAGCACGCTCTACTGGGACAAAAAGCTTACAGCACCTGGTATTCCCATGCAGTCTCCCATCCAAGTACTAACCAGGCCCGACCATGCTTAGCTTCTGAGATCGGACGAGATCGGGCGTATTCAGGATGGTATGGCCGTAAGCGAGGGAACAACTCTTGGTACACTATATAAAGTCAATGTGTCACTCACTCTGAAAGGGACACAGAAACGTATCCACTTTGTGACACAAACTGAAGAAGCTCAACCCTTGCTTACATTTCCAATATATATATATATATATTTGAGTCTTGTTGGTGGGGGGGGGGGGAGAGGGCATATCCTATGTTGATTTATGACAAGTTCATTGACTAGGGCCCTATAAAATAGGCGTTGCGGACCGAATCACGGAATCCAGACATTAAACCGAAATTCAACAATATTCAAACATTTATTGAACTTAGTAAGAAATCAACTAAATCTATTCAACTTGTTAGAAAACGCATTCATTTGCCCAAGTCAATCATAAGACATGAACAAAATGCATCAGTGATTCGTATTTCCATGAACTTTCTGAAACGGCACAGGAATGCCCCTGTCTGTGTGCATGTGTGCGGTGCGCGCGTATATCTACACTTTGTGTAGCCGTTAGCGATGATGCTAATGATAACCTTCTTCTGGTAGGGAAGGAATGGCTTTCCCCAAAACCTTCGCAAGTAAATGTTAACTACAAAGTAGCCTATGCCTGCCTGGCAGAATTATACCGTGATCATTTGCATCACTCCAGTGGCCATTTGTTCTACAGCAACACCGCTTAACCAAACAAAGGTCTCTTCCTGGTGCACGCTTCCATTTAAGGGTAACTACACCCCAAAATCTAAATGTCTTACATTTTTCCCAGACCTCACAAATGGTCACCTGATAGGGTTTAAACATAGTTGTGGACATAGAACATCCAATTGTGCTGTTTTGCTATTAAAAAGGTGTACTTTTGAGAGCGAAAACCTGCCAAAACAGGGACAAACGGTCAACGGGGAAATCTAAACGGAGAAAAGGGAACTTGGGAATTAACGGAATCAGGCAAAACATTGAAGGGATTTTATAGTCCCCTAATGGACTACAGACATTGACTGTCTCCTAGACTAAAAACAAAGGCTGCGTGTACTGCCTATATTTTGAGGGAAACGCACTGTCCATTATTTGATTTGATCAGGGCAGGGCAGCACACACAAACTGCATTTAGTCCAATAACAATCCATGATATTATTAGGGTGATAAATAAAAGGCAGTTGCTCCATGACACAAGAGCACGCTCTACTGGGACAAAAAGCTTACAGCACCTGGTATTCCTAGGCGGTCTCCCATCCAAGTACCAACCAGGCCCGACGCTGCTTAGCTTCCGAGATCGGACGAGATCAGGCGTATTCAGGATGGTATGGCCGTAAGCGAGGGAACAACTCTTGGTACACTATATAAAGTCAATGTGTCACTCACTCTGAAAGGGACACAGAAACGTATCCACTTTGTGACACAAACTGAAGAAGCTCAACCCTTGCTTACATTTCCAATATATATATATATATATATTGAGTCTTGTTGAGTCTTGTTGGGGGTGGGGGAAGAGGGCATATCCTATGTTGATTTATGACAAGTTCATTGACTAGGGCCCTATAAAATAGGCG
Organism: Coregonus lavaretus; assembly: GCF_964263955.1. Taxonomy (NCBI): domain Eukaryota; kingdom Metazoa; phylum Chordata; class Actinopteri; order Salmoniformes; family Salmonidae; genus Coregonus; species Coregonus lavaretus. The sequence goes on from NW_028156410.1 coordinate 326,163, forward strand.
TTGCGGACCGAATCACGGAATCCAGACATTAAACCGAAATTCAACAATATTCAAACATTTATTGAACTTAGTAAGAAATCAACTAAATCTATTCAACTTGTTAGAAAATGCATTCATTTGCCCAAGTCAATCATAAGACATGAACAAAATGCATCAGTGATTCGTATTTCCATGAACTTTCTGAAACGGCACAGGAATGCCCCTGTCTGTGTGCATGTGTGCGGTGCGCGCGTATATCTACACTTTGTGTAGCCGTTAGCGATGATGCTAATGATAACCTTCTTCTGGTAGGGAAGGAATGGCTTTCCCCAAAACCTTCGCAAGTAAATGTTAACTACAAAGTAGCCTATGCCTGCCTGGCAGAATTATACCGTGATCATTTGCATCACTCCAGTGGCCATTTGTTCTACAGCAACACCGCTTAACCAAACAAAGGTCTCTTCCTGGTGCACGCTTGCATTTAAGGGTAACTACACCCCAAAATCTAAATGTCTTACATTTTTCCCAGACCTCACAAATGGTCACCTGATAGGGTTTAAACATAGTTGTGGACATAGAACATCCAATTGTGCTGTTTTGCTATTAAAAAGGTGTACTTTTGAGAGCGAAAACCTGCCAAAACAGGGACAAACGGTCAACGGGGAAATCTAAACGGAGAAAAGGGAACTTGGGAATTAACGGAATCAGGCAAAACATTGAAGGGATTTTATAGTCCCCTAATGGACTACAGACATTGACTGTCTCCTAGACTAAAAACAAAGGCTGCATGTACTGCCTATATTTTGAGGGAAACGCACTGTCCATTATTTGATTTGATCAGGGCAGGGCAGCACACACAAACTGCATTTAGTCCAATAACAATCCATGATATTATTAGGGTGATAAATAAAAGGCAGTTGCTCCATGACACAAGAGCACGCTCTACTGGGACAAAAAGCTTACAGCACCTGGTATTCCCAGGCAGTCTCCCATCCAAGTACTAACCAGGCCCGACCCTGCTTAGCTTCCAAGATCGGACGAGATCGGGCGTATTCAGACTGGTATGGCCGTAAGCGAAGGAACAACTCTTGGTACACTATATAAAGTCAATGTGTCACTCACTCTGAAAGGGACACAGAAACGTATCCACTTTGTGACACAAACTGAAGAAGCTCAACCCTTGCTTACATTTCCAATATATATATATATATATTTGAGTCTTGTTGGGGGGGGGGGGGGAAGAGGGCATATCCTATGTTGATTTATGACAAGTTCATTGACTAAGCCCCTATAAAATAGGCGTTGCGGACCGAATCACGGAATCCAGACATTAAACCGAAATTCAACAATATTCAAACATTTATTGAACTTAGTAAGAAATCAACTAAATCTATTCAACTTGTTAGAAAACGCATTCATTTGCCCAAGTCAATCATAAGACATGAACAAAATGCATCAGTGATTCGTATTTCCATGAACTTTCTGAAACGGCACAGGAATGCCCCTGTCTGTGTGCATGTGTGCGGTGCGCGCGTATATCTACACTTTGTGTAGCCGTTAGCGATGATGCTAATGATAACCTTCTTCTGGTAGGGAAGGAATGGCTTTCCCCAAAACCTTCGCAAGTAAATGTTAACTACAAAGTAGCCTATGCCTGCCTGGCAGAATTATACCGTGATCATTTGCATCACTCCAGTGGCCATTTGTTCTACAGCAACACCGCTTAACCAAACAAAGGTCTCTTCCTGGTGCACTCTTGCATTTAAGGGTAACTACACCCCAAAATCTAAATGTCTTACATTTTTCCCAGACCTCACAAATGGTCACCTGATAGGGTTTAAACATTGTTGTGGACATAGAACATCCAATTGTGCTGTTTTGCTATTAAAAAGGTGTACTTTTGAGAGCGAAAACCTGCCAAAACAGGGACAAACGGTCAACGGGGAAATCTAAACGGAGAAAAGGGAACTTGGGAATTAACGGAATCAGGCAAAACATTGAAGGGATTTTATAGTGCCCTAATGGACTACAGACATTGACTGTCTCCTAGACTAAAAACAAAGGCTGCGTGTACTGCCTATATTTTGAGGGAAACGCACTGTCCATTATTTGATTTGATCAGGGCAGGGCAGCACACACAAACTGCATTTAGTCCAATAACAATCCATGATATTATTAGGGTGATAAATAAAAGGCAGTTGCTCCATGACACAAGAGCACGCTCTACTGGGACAAAAAGCTTACAGCACCTGGTATTCCTAGGCGGTCTCCCATCCAAGTACCAACCAGGCCCGACGCTGCTTAGCTTCCGAGATCGGACGAGATCAGGCGTATTTTTTTTTTTTTTTTTTTTTTTTTTTTTTTAAATTAACCCATCTTTATATCATAGCTTCATATTTCACATCTTCACATCATATCATAGCTCCACAGCTTCTTTTTACATATCATAGCTTCATATTTCACATCATTTCTTCACATCTCATAGCTTCACAGCTTCTTTTTTACATATCATAGCTTCATATTTCACATCTCTCATAGCTTCACAGCTTATTTTTTTTTTTTTTACATATCATAGCTTCATATTTCACATCACTTCTTCACATCTCATAGCTTCACAGCTTCTTTTTACATATCATAGCTTCATATTTCACATCACTTCTTCACATCTCATAGCTTCACAGCTTCTTTTTACATATCATAGCTTCATATTTCACATCTCATAGCTTCACAGCTTATTTTTACATATCATAGCTTCATATTTCACATCTCATAGCTTCACAGCTTATTTTTTCCATATCATATCTTCATATTTCACATCTTCACATCTCAGCCTATAACGCAGATTATCAGTCCACGTCATAGCTTCTTACATGCTTTTACAGCAACTGGTATTCCAAGGTGGTCCCCCATCCAAGTACTAACCAGCCCTAAACCTGCTTAGCTTCCGAGATCTGACGAGATCGGGCGTATTCAGGCTGGTATGGCCGTAAGCGAGGGAACAACTCTTGGTACACTATATAAAGTCAATGTGTCACTCACTCTGAAAGGGACACAGAAACGTATCCACTTTGTGACACAAACTGAAGAAGCTCAACCCTTGCTTACATTTCCAATATATATATATATATATTTGAGTCTTGTTGGTGGGGGGGGGGGGAGAGGGCATATCCTATGTTGATTTATGACAAGTTCATTGACTAGGGCCCTATAAAATAGGCGTTGCGGACCGAATCACGGAATCCAGACATTAAACCGAAATTCAACAATATTCAAACATTTATTGAACTTAGTAAGAAATCAACTAAATCTATTCAACTTGTTAGAAAACGCATTCATTTGCCCAAGTCAATCATAAGACATGAACAAAATGCATCAGTGATTCGTATTTCCATGAACTTCCTGGCACGGCACAGGAATGCCCCTGTCTGTGTGCATGTGTGCGGTGCGCGCGTATGTCTACACTTTGTGTAGCCGTTAGCGATGATGCTAATGATAACCTTCTTCTGGTAGGGAAGGAATGGCTTTCCCCAAAACCTTCGCAAGTAAATGTTAACTACAAAGTAGCCTATGCCTGCCTGGCAGAATTATACCGTGATCATTTGCATCACTCCAGTGGCCATTTGTTCTACAGCAACACCGCTTAACCAAACAAAGGTCTCTTCCTGGTGCACGCTTGCATTTAAGGGTAACTACACCCCAAAATCTAAATGTCTTACATTTTTCCCAGACCTCACAAATGGTCACCTGATAGGGTTTAAACATAGTTGTGGACATAGAACATCCAATTGTGCTGTTTTGCTATTAAAAAGGTGTACTTTTGAGAGCGAAAACCTGCCAAAACAGGGACAAACGGTCAACGGGGAAATCTAAATGGAGAAAAGGGAACTTGGGAATTAACGGAATCAGGCAAAACATTGAAGGGATTTTATAGTCCCCTAATGGACTACAGACATTGACTGTCTCCTAGACTAAAAACAAAGGCTGCATGTACTGCCTATATTTTGAGGGAAACGCACTGTCCATTATTTGATTTGATCAGGGCAGGGCAGCACACACAAACTGCATTTAGTCCAATAACAATCCATGATATTATTAGGGTGATAAATAAAAGGCAGTTGCTCCATGACACAAGAGCACGCTCTACTGGGACAAAAAGCTTACAGCACCTGGTATTCCCAGAGAGAGAGAGAGCGAAGGTTGCGGCGGCGCATTACCATCTGTGTAGGGGCAGAGTGAGTAGTGTGGGAGGAGAGCGAGAGAGAAAAGGAAACAAAGTAGTGGTCGGAGACATGGAGGGGAGTTGCAGTGAGATTAGTAGAGGAGCAGCATCTAGTGAAGATGAGGTCAAGCGTATTGCCTGCCTTGTGAGTAGGGGGGGACGGTGAGAGGGTGAGGTCAAAAGAGGAGAGGAGTGGAAAGAAGGAGGCAGAGAGAAATGAGTCAAATGTGGACATAGGGAGGTTGAAATCCCCCAAAACTGTGAGGGGTGAGCCATCCTCAGGAAAGGAACTTATCAAGGCGTCAAGCTCATTGATGAACTCTCCAAGGGAACCTGGAGGGCGATAGATGACAAGGATATTAAGCTTAAATGGGCTAGTGACTGTGACAGCATGGAATTCAAATGAGGAGATAGACAGATGGGTTAGGGGAACAATTGAGAATGTCCACTTGGGAGAGATGAGGATTCCTGTACCACCACCCCTCTGACCAGATGCTCTCGGGGTATGCGAGAACACATGGTCAGACGAGGAGAGAGCAGTAGGAGTAGCAGTGTTTTCAGTGGTAATCCATGTTTCCGTCAGCGCCAGGAAGTCGAGGGACTGGAGGTTGGCATAGGCTGGGATGAAGTCAGCTTTGTTGGCAGCAGAACGGCAGTTCCAGAGGCTGCCTGAGACCTGGAACTCCAGGTGTGGGGTGCGTGCAGGGACCACCAGGTTAGAGAGGCAGCAGCCACGCGGTGTGGTGCGTTTGTGTAGCCTGTGCAGAGAGGAGAGAACAGGGATAGGCAGAGGCATAGTTGACAGGCTGTAGCAAATGGCTACAAAAATGCAGAGGAGATCGGAATGAAATGAGCTAAGCATCTGGGAGAGGAGAGAGCAGGGCCTCCCTCACCAAAAACTTCTACCTCAGAAACTAAAATTGTTTCACTGAACCACCCGAACAAAAACTCTCCCAACTTCCACCTTTAGAAATCAGAATTGTTGTGAACCACAGCGGTTCAATGTTTAAAGGAATAGACTCAACCCACTTTATTCAGCTAGCTAACTATGACACCATAGCTAACTAGCATGATAGCATCCAATAACAATAACACACAGTTTAGCACCAACACTTGGTCACAACAAACCACCAATAGTGTGTTAACTAGCTAACTAGCATGCTAGCATCCAGTAACACACAGTTTAGCACCAACACTTGGTCACAACAAACCACCAATAGTGAGTTAACACACTAAACAGATCATTCGTGTCTGTGTCAAGTTCCTTTCATGACGCAGCAATGATTAAACGTTGGCTAGCTAGGACAAGTATATTGTATTTAGCTACTACAGTACAGTTAGCTGGTCGTGTTGGGTAGCTAGCAATGGCCACTGTGTTGACTTTGTTTGGAGAACGGCTAGCTAGCTAGCTTCGTGCTACACCCGGCACACAATGGCTACTGTGTTGACTCTGACTCTGTTCGAAAAACGGCTAGTTAGCTCGCTTCGTGCTACAGCCGGCACGGCCGAAGACACTGCCAACCTACAGTAACTACCCACAACAACCCACGATGCCTAGCTATGACGCCATAGCTAACTAGCATGCTAGCATCCATTAACACACAGTTTAGCACCAATACTTGGTTACAACAAACTGCCAAGAGTGTGTTAACACACTAAACAGATAATTCATGTCCGTGTCTAGTTCCTTTCATAACGCATAACGCAGCAAAAATTAAACGTTGGCTAGCAGCACATTAACATTGGAAACAGCTCTCCACCGTTGCTAAACGTTACCAGTAGCTACCCGCTAGCTAGCTAGCCTCGTGCTTCGATACTAACCTACAATAATTACCTACGGAAACCTACAATAACAACAATACTAACCTACAATAACTACAATACCTAACTACAACTAACTACCTACCTACGATCTAATACATGGTTTAAGCTTTACTCAACACCATATGAGAAGCTTACCTCCTGCTAGAGAAAAACACAACCTCTCCCGATGGCTCTCTCACATCGGGCTCTACTGGGACAAAAAGCTTACAGCACCTGGTATTCCCAGGCAGTCTCCCATCCAAGTACTAACCAGGCCCGACCCTGCTTAGCTTCCAAGATCGGACGAGATCGGGCATATTATTATTATTATTTTTTTTTTTTTATTGTAAAATATTCATCAAATACACTTATATTATACCATGTACAGTGTTATATTCAAAAACCATACACTAGAAACTATTCTACCATAGGCAGGCGAACAATTCACCCCCTATCAAATCAAAGAACCCAAAGAAATAAAAACAAAAAACTAGTATACAAAAACCAGACATGACTAAGACATAACAAATTCCACATATTAAATAGGCAGATTTAAAAGCATCTCCCTGTCAAATAAAAATAAACATAGAAAATATCAAAATATTCCTTTCAAAAATTATAAGTGATTCCTCCACCATCCACCCTTGCAATTAACCCACTCCCCTCTACAAAAAGTTCATCAAAATCTTCCAATCCATAACTATAAAACATATCGATGTGCTTCTTAAACAAAGCTACAAAAATACCCCACACCCTTACCCTCCTCCCTTCAAAATAAGCATAATTCCTCCCACAAAAAATAGCATACCTAACAAAACTCAATACAATATTCAACAACCTCACATTAACCCCTTTCCATTCATCTCCCACTCCAAATAAAACCAATTCCTCCCACGCATTCTTTTCCAACAAACCACTCCCCCAGTTTTTACATATTATTTCCTTTACTTTACAAAACATATCTTTTAAATCCTCGCATTCTACAAATAAGTGTAATAAATTTTCTGGTGCCTTACCACATATATCACATTCTCTTTTTATTTCTTTATTTATTTGATGCAGCACTACTTTTGTGTATATCCGATTATGTCTTATTTTAAAATCGTTATTTTCACATTCCAATTTATTCCCATGTAAGTATAAGTTTTTCCATAATACTTTTCGATCCATCTTCGGAAACAATTCTACCCACCTCTTCTCAGCAGCAGGCCTGTCAGTAACCAGTAATTGTTTATAAAAAACATTTGTTCTGACACTAGACAATGTTTTCCATTTATCCCCATTGTCAACATATAAATTCGGTAATACATATAAATCTTCCCAAATTCCATCTCCATTAATGACAGAAACCCATTCTGCTGGAATGCTCCTTTTCACCCGTTCAAAACCATTCAATATAGTACCTTTCCAAACTGTATCATCCACATCCTTCACATTGTCATAAATGGCCTGGTCTCTTAGAAACCCAGGAATAACTTCATATACAAAGTCTTTAATAAGTCTCAGTCCAGCCCTCATAAAAAGGGGATTATACAACACTTCATCATTGAACATAATTTTGGGATTTAAAAACACAGGTTGATTCAGTATTATATCCTTATGTTCACACACATATTTTACACGAGGAAGAAATTCTCCCCATGCACGTAACACTTCCTGATAAAACAGAGGAACTTGTTCATACATAGGCTTTTTCCATATCATTAATAACCCACTCTCTTCACATCCACCATTATTATACAAATAATTCCTAAAGAACCTCTTCCACCCATATTCTTCCTCCCCATATAAATACTTCTGTATAATTTTAATTCTTAATGCTTTTCTTTTCACGTCTATGTCCACTAATTTTAGACCCCCATCTTTATACTCTGCAGCAAGTGTAGACCTAGATATTCTAGCCCCTTTGCCATCCCACAAGAAGTTAGAAACAATAGAATTAAGTTCTTTTAAAACCCACTCAGGCATCTGAAGCACACCCATGACATATACACATTTAGATATTAGTAAAGAATTTGTTACCACTACCTTTCCTTTCAATTTTAAATTCCTCCATCTCCAAAATGCCAGAGTTTGTTTGATTTTATTCAATACACCTGCCCAAGTCCTATCACATGCCTCCTTTTCATCAATACCCAAAATAACTCCCAACGCTTTAAAATAGCCATTAGCTCTTTTAAAATGATACCTACACCCATTATCATTCACTAGCCCCACATACAAAACCTCAGTCTTTTCTACATTAATCTTAGCACCTGATGCTTTCCCAAAGAGCTCAAAACACTCCATCACTCTATTTACACTTTCCACATCTCTAACAGTAATTGTAGTGTCATCTGCATATTGCTGCACAATGCTGACTCCACCCCCTGGAATAGAAACGCCTCGGATCTGGTGGTCTGCTTTAAGGAGAGCCACCAGAGGCTCAACCGACATACAATATAAGGCCGCAGACAATGGACATCCTTGCCTCACCGACCTCTCCAATGGGAAAGCATCAGTAAGTAACCCGTTACATTTTACTCTACTTACTGCAGCACCGTATAGCAGCTGTATCCAGGCCACCATTCTGCTCCCAAATCCAAAAGTTTTAAGCGTCTGCATTAGAAATGAATGTTCTACTCTATCAAAAGCTTTATTTAAATCAATGCTCAATACTACACCTCCCTCACCCTTCATATGTCTTATGACATCCCTTAAAGTGCAAATAATGTCTGCTATTTCTCTACCAGGAACACTGTAAGCCTGTGTCTCTGAAATAATACTTCCCATTACTTTATTAATTCTGTTAGCCAGCACCTTAGTTAAGATCTTATAATCTACATTTAAAATAGATAATGGCCTAAAATTTTCTAATCTTTTCCTACTTCCCTTGTTTTTATATATTATAGTTATTAAGCCAGTCGCCATCGACTCCGAGACTTCCTGAGATTGCTCCATATATTTGTACACATCTAATAAAACAGGTGCCAGTATATCCACAAATGTTTTGTAAAACTCACTTGTCAGCCCATCAGAGCCAGGGCTCTTATTTCTATGAGCAGACAAAATCGCCTCCCGTATCTCTGTGACCGCCAAGTCTGTGTCACACATGAGTCTTTCATCCTCTGATATTCTGGCATCTACATAGCTCAACACCTCTTCTATACATCCTTGATCATTGCATTCTTTTTTAAAAAGATTACTATAAAAACATTCTATTGTATCTAAAATCCCCACCAGATCATTCACTGTCTCCCCCCTCTCATTCTCGATTTCTGTAATATAGTTTCTAGCCTGCTTCTTCTTTTCTAACCCTAAAAAGAAGGATGTACATTTCTCTCCTTCTATGGCATACTGTACTCTACTCCTTACTATTGCCCCCATACATGCACTCTTTTCAAAGTTATGTACCGCAGCCTGAGCTTCCATAAAACCTGCCATATCATAACCCTCCACCGTATCAACTTTTCCCAGCTCAATGTCTAGTCTTTTATTCAAAGCTATCCTCTCCCTCTTTAAAAGAAAATTCCTTCGTCTTGCATATTTAATGCTCAACCCTCTAATCTTCTCTTTTAAACCCTCCCACCACAATCCAATATTAACACTTTTAAAATCACTCAATATTTCTCTATTTATACAATCAGAAATCATATCAATATATTTTCCTTCTTTTAGTAGCTCAGCATTCAAACACCATACACCACCCCCTCTAGAAGGCACACTAGGACCCAGCAGGAAACCAAGAGAGGCATGATCACTTAATGTATTAAAATCATACCTAATCTTTTGTATATATTGCACAACATTTTCCGCCGCTAAACAATAATCTATGCGGCTTTGCCTGAGAACCTTCAAAACAACCTGCCTCCTTGAAAAAACTCTCTGACTTGGATGCATTCCCCTCCATACATCACTCAGACAATGATCCTTCATTATCCCCACCAATACTCGCCTAGACATGTCAGAGCGCAACAAAGTACTCCTTGACGTGTCCAGTTTTGTCAATCTAACGTTAAAATCCCCAACCAATATACAGTTACCCACACAATGTTGCTCAAGTGCCTTAAAAAATACTTCTCGGTCACTCTCATTATTAGGTGCATAAACATTCAATAAAGTGTATTGCACATTTAGAAATTCAAATTTAACACTCAAAAGTCTACCCTCTTTATCCGCATACACTTGCCTAATATTCTGTACACTATCCCTCTTAATTAATATAGCAACCCCACACGTCCTCTCCCCACCATTATTATAATAAATCAAATCCATCCATCTCTTTCTTACTCCATCCATCATACTGTCAGTCCAGTGTGTCTCTTGGAAGCATAAAATATCAGCCTGTAGTAGACTCACTGTCTGTTCTAACTTTCCCATATTCCTTAGTCCATTAATATTAACAGATACAACACTCACCATAAGTACAATTAATATGTTGATTTTTCCCATCATCAAGACCCAGTCTTTTTCTTCTTCTTCTTGCTCTTCCTACTTTCCTTTGCTTCTTCCCTCACCCTTTGGACTTCACCCGCGGACACTTCACTCTCAGAGTCCTTCCTCTTCGCGGATTCCCCCTTCACATCCATACTTTCAGGAATAGTGTCAGGTACAACCCCTCCATTATCTTCATCTCCCTCACCTTCAGATGTTTCCGTTTCCTGCTCACCTCCTCCTCCTCCTCCACCATCAGGCTCCTTTCCATCTGTGCAGTAGACATCTAGGAATTCGACATCCATGCTCGCCCCAATTCCATCCCCCTCTGTCGCAGTAGATTCACCATCTCCTCCTCCTCCACCATCCTTGCCTCCTTTTTCCCCCTCCTCCACTCTCTCTTCTTCCATCTCCTCCTCCTGTTGTTCCATGTCTTCACCATCTGTTGGCCCAGTACACGTACAGCGCATTCTTCTCTCCCCACATCCATTACATGGTCTCTCCTCTCTCTCGACGCACTCTCTTGCATAGTGCCCTTGTGCTCCGCATCTCCGACATAGAAAATCAGGACAGTCCCGTACTACGTGGCCAGACTGAATACATATTCGGCACACTTTAACTTGCCTGTCATGTATCACTCGAAAGTACTCAGTCCCCTCCAACGTCTCGAACTTGGTAGAATATGGTAGTGAGCGCACCACGTCTGTAAACCGGACTTTACAGAATCTTGTGCCATCAGCGATCTCTGTTCCTGGCCATAATCTCCTCTTAATCCCAGAAACCGCCTTCACACCCCATCCTTCCAATTTTGCCACGATAGTATCGTCACTAATATACACTGGTAAATTCATGAAGGACACCACCAGCTCATCCGCTGAAATGTCCCTCGCCATTACCGTGCACGATTTGATTTTTAGTCCATCCATTAACCTCTCCTTCCCATGGACATGGGACATCGTAATCTCATACTTCTGATCACCTTTAAATCTGCACCCTATCACCGTTCCACACGCCTCCTTTATCCCTCTCAGCAATTCCATCATCGTTAATTTCTTTTCCCCAGTGATATCCACCGCCACCGTACAAGTCTTCTCATAGGACTTTTCCCTCGATGATGGTGCATCAGGAACTTTTCCTCCATGTCCAGTACTCTTTGTCTGTTCCATCGCGTAGGTCGTTGTATCCATTGTTGTCCGTCCGATTAACTAACTATATCTGTATTTTTCCCTCCTTTCCTTCCCCCCCAGCAAAAGCTGCTAGGGGAGAAACAACTCTACTAATAAGTCAAAACAAAAATCAAATTCCACATAAATTACCAAACAAAAAAAGATTTCAAAACGCAGCAACCAATTCCCTCTCCTTCTCCTCCAATACCACCGCACCTGTAACCACTTCCTCAATTACCGAAAGGGGCGTATTCAGGCTGGTATGGCCGTAAGCGAGGGAACAACTCTTGGTACACTATATAAAGTCAATGTGTCACTCACTCTGAAAGGGACACAGAAACGTATCCACTTTGTGACACAAACTGAAGAAGCTCAACCCTTGCTTACATTTCCAATATATATATATATATTTGAGTCTTGTTGGGGGGGGGGGGAAGAGGGCATATCCTATGTTGATTTATGACAAGTTCATTGACTAAGCCCCTATAAAATAGGCGTTGCGGACCGAATCACGGAATCCAGACATTAAACCGAAATTCAACAATATTCAAACATTTATTGAACTTAGTAAGAAATCAACTAAATCTATTCAACTTGTTAGAAAACGCATTCATTTGCCCAAGTCAATCATAAGACATGAACAAAATGCATCAGTTATTCGTATTTCCATGAACTTTCTGAAACGGCACAGGAATGCACCTGTCTGTGTGCATGTGTGCGGTGCGCGCGTATATCTACACTTTGTGTAGCCGTTAGCGATGATGCTAATGATAACCTTCTTCTGGTAGGGAAGGAATGGCTTTCCCCAAAACCTTCGCAAGTAAATGTTAACTACAAAGTAGCCTATGCCTGCCTGGCAGAATTATACCGTGATCATTTGCATCACTCCAGTGGCCATTTGTTCTACAGCAACACCGCTTAACCAAACAAAGGTCTCTTCCTGGTGCACTCTTGCATTTAAGGGTAACTACACCCCAAAATCTAAATGTCTTACATTTTTCCCAGACCTCACAAATGGTCACCTGATAGGGTTTAAACATTGTTGTGGACATAGAACATCCAATTGTGCTGTTTTGCTATTAAAAAGGTGTACTTTTGAGAGCGAAAACCTGCCAAAACAGGGACAAACGGTCAACGGGGAAATCTAAACGGAGAAAAGGGAACTTGGGAATTAACGGAATCAGGCAAAACATTGAAGGGATTTTATAGTGCCCTAATGGACTACAGACATTGACTGTCTCCTAGACTAAAAACAAAGGCTGCATGTACTGCCTATATTTTGAGGGAAACGCACTGTCCATTATTTGATTTGATCAGGGCAGGGCAGCACACACAAACTGCATTTAGTCCAATAACAATCCATGATATTATTAGGGTGATAAATAAAAGGCAGTTGCTCCATGACACAAAAGCACGCTCTACTGGGACAAAAAGCTTACAGCACCTGGTATTCCCAGGCGGTCTCCCACCCAAGTACTAACCAGGCCCGACCCTGCTTAGCTTCCGAGATCGGACGAGATCGGGCGTATTCAGGCTGGTATGGCCGTAAGCGAGGGAACAACTCTTGGTACACTATATAAAGTCAATGTGTCACTCACTCTGAAAGGGACACAGAAACTTATCCACTTTGTGACACAAACTGAAGAAGCTCAACCCTTGCTTACATTTCCAATATATATATATATATATATATATATATATATATATATATATTTGAGTCTTGTTGGGGGGGGGGGGGAAGAGGGCATATCCTATGTTGATTTATGACAAGTTCATTGACTAGGGCCCAATAAAATAGGCGTTGCGGACCGAATCACGGAATCCAGACATTAAACCGAAATTCAACAATATTCAAACATTTATTGAACTTAGTAAGAAATCAACTAAATCTATTCAACTTGTTAGAAAACGCATTCATTTGCCCAAGTCAATCATAAGACATGAACAAAATGCATCAGTGATTCGTATTTCCATGAACTTTCTGAAACGGCACAGGAATGCCCCTGTCTGTGTGCATGTGTGCGGTGCGCGCGTATGTCTACACTTTGTGTAGCCGTTAGCGATGATGCTAATGATAACCTTCTTCTGGTAGGGAAGGAATGGCTTTCCCCAAAACCTTCGCAAGTAAATGTTAACTACAAAGTAGCCTATGCCTGCCTGGCAGAATTATACCGTGATCATTTGCATCACTCCAGTGGCCATTTGTTCTACAGCAACACCTCTTAACCAAACAAAGGTCTCTTCCTGGTGCACGCTTGCATTTAAGGGTAACTACACCCCAAAATCTAAATGTCTTACATTTTTCCCAGACCTCACAAATGGTCACCTGATAGGGTTTAAACATTGTTGTGGACATAGAACATCCAATTGTGCTGTTTTGCTATTAAAAAGGTGTACTTTTGAGAGCGAAAACCTGCCAAAACAGGGACAAACGGTCAACGGGGAAATCTAAACGGAGAAAAGGGAACTTGGGAATTAACGGAATCAGGCAAAACATTGAAGGGATTTTATAGTGCCCTAATGGACTACAGACATTGACTGTCTCCTAGACTAAAAACAAAGGCTGCATGTACTGCCTATATTTTGAGGAAACGCACTGTCCATTATTTGATTTGATCAGGGCAGGGCAGCACACACAAACTGCATTTAGTCCAATAACAATCCATGATATTATTAGGGTGATAAATAAAAGGCAGTTGCTCCATGACACAAAAGCACGCTCTACTGGGACAAAAAGCTTACAGCACCTGGTATTCCCAGGCGGTCTCCCACCCAAGTACTAACCAGGCCCGACCCTGCTTAGCTTCCGAGATCGGACGAGATCGGGCGTATTCAGGCTGGTATGGCCGTAAGCGAGTGAACAACTCTTGGTACACTATATAAAGTCAATGTGTCACTCACTCTGAAAGGGATACAGAAACGTATCCACTTTGTGACACAAACTGAAGAAGCTCAACCCTTGCTTACATTTCCAATATATATATATATATATATATATATATATATATATATATATTTGAGTCTTGTTGGGGGGGGGGGGGGGGGGGAAGAGGGCATATCCTATGTTGATTTATGACAAGTTCATTGACTAGGGCCCTATAAAATAGGCGTTGCGGACCGAATCACGGAATCCAGACATTAAACCGAAATTCAACAATATTCAAACATTTATTGAACTTAGTAAGAAATCAACTAAATCTATTCAACTTGTTAGAAAACGCATTCATTTGCCCAAGTCAATCATAAGACATGAACAAAATGCATCAGTGATTCGTATTTCCATGAACTTTCTGAAACGGCACAGGAATGCCCCTGTCTGTGTGCATGTGTGCGGTGCGCGCGTATGTCTACACTTTGTGTAGCCGTTAGCGATGATGCTAATGATAACCTTCTTCTGGTAGGGAAGGAATGGCTTTCCCCAAAACCTTCGCAAGTAAATGTTAACTACAAAGTAGCCTATGCCTGCCTGGCAGAATTATACCGTGATCATTTGCATCACTCCAGTGGCCATTTGTTATACAGCAACACCGCTTAACCAAACAAAGGTCTCTTCCTGGTGCACGCTTGCATTTAAGGGTAACTACACCCCAAAATCTAAATGTCTTACATTTTTCCCAGACCTCACAAATGGTCACCTGATAGGGTTTAAACATTGTTGTGGACATAGAACATCCAATTGTGCTGTTTTGCTATTAAAAAGGTGTACTTTTGAGAGCGAAAACCTGCCAAAACAGGGACAAACGGTCAACGGGGAAATCTAAACGGAGAAAAGGGAACTTGGGAATTAACGGAATCAGGCAAAACATTGAAGGGATTTTATAGTGCCCTAATGGACTACAGACATTGACTGTCTCCTAGACTAAAAACAAAGGCTGCATGTACTGCCTATATTTTGAGGGAAACGCACTGTCCATTATTTGATTTGATCAGGGCAGGGCAGCACACACAAACTGCATTTAGTCCAATAACAATCCATGATATTATTAGGGTGATAAATAAAAGGCAGTTGCTCCATGACACAAAAGCACGCTCTACTGGGACAAAAAGCTTACAGCACCTGGTATTCCCAGGCGGTCTCCCACCCAAGTACTAACCAGGCCCGACCCTGCTTAGCTTCCGAGATCGGGCGTATTCAGGCTGGTATGGCCGTAGGGGAGGGAACAACTCTTGGTACACTATATAAAGTCAATGTGTCACTCACTCTGAAAGGGACACAGAAACGTATCCACTTTGTGACACAAACTGAAGAAGCTCAACCCTTGCTTACATTTCCAATATATATATATATATATATATATATATATATATATATATATATACATATATATATATATATATATGTATATTTTTGAGTCTTGTTGGGAGGGGGGGGGAAGAGGGCATATCCTATGTTGATTTATGACAAGTTCATTGACTAGGGCCCTATAAAATAGGCATTGCGGACCGAATCACGGAATCCAGACATTAAACCGAAATGCAACAATATTCAAACATTTATTGAACTTAGTAAGAAATCAACTAAATCTATTCAACTTGTTAGAAAACGCATTCATTTGCCCAAGTCAATCATAAGACATGAACAAAATGCATCAGTGATTCGTATTTCCATGAACTTTCTGCCACGGCACAGGAATGCCCCTGTCTGTGTGCATGTGTGCGGTGCGCGCGTATGTCTACACTTTGTGTAGCCGTTAGCGATGATGCTAATGATAACCTTCTTCTGGTAGGGAAGGAATGGCTTTCCCCAAAACCTTCGCAAGTAAATGTTAACTACAAAGTAGCCTATGCCTGCCTGGCAGAATTATACCGTGATCATTTGCATCACTCCAGTGGCCATTTGTTCTACAGCAACACCGCTTAACCAAACAAAGGTCTCTTCCTGGTGCACGCTTGCATTTAAGGGTAACTACACCCCAAAATCTAAATGTCTTACATTTTTCCCAGACCTCACAAATGGTCACCTGATAGGGTTTAAACATTGTTGTGGACATAGAACATCCAATTGTGCTGTTTTGCCATTAAAAAGGTGTACTTTTGAGAGCGAAAACCTGCCAAAACAGGGACAAACGGTCAACGGGGAAATCTAAACGGAGAAAAGGGAACTTGGGAATTAACAGAATCAGGCAAAACATTGAAGGGATTTTATAGTGGCCTAATGGACTACAGACATTGACTGTCTCCTAGACTAAAAACAAAGGCTGCATGTACTGCCTATATTTTGAGGGAAACGCACTGTCCATTATTTGATTTGATCAGGGCAGGGAAGCACACACAAACTGCATTTAGTCCAATAACAATCCATGATATTATTAGGGTGATAAATAAAAGGCAGTTGCTCCATGACACAAGAGCACGCTCTACTGGGACAAAAAGCTTACAGCACCTGGTATTCCCAGGCGGTCTCCCATCCAAGTACCAACCAGGCCAACCCTGCTTAGCTTCCGAGATCGGACGAGATCGGGCGTATTTTTTTTTTTTTTTTTTTTTTTAATTAACCCATCTTTATATCATAGCTTCATATTTCACATCTTCACATCATATCATAGCTTCACAGCTTCTTTTTACATATCATAGCTTCATATTTCACATCATTTCTTCACATCTCATAGCTTCACAGCTTCTTTTTACATATCATAGCTTCATATTTCACATCTCATCGCTTCACAGCTTTCATATCATAGCTTCATATTTCACATCACTTCTTCACATCTCATAGCTTCACAGCTTCTTTTTACATATCATAGCTTCATATTTCACATCACTTCTTCACATCTCATAGCTTCACAGCTTCTTTTTACATATCATAGCTTCATATTTCACATCTCATAGCTTCACAGCTTATTTTTTCCATATCATATCTTCATATTTCACATCTTCACATCTCAGCCTATAACGCAGATTATCAGTCCACGTCATAGCTTCTTACATGCTTTTACAGCAACTGGTATTCCAAGGTGGTCCCCCATCCAAGTACTAACCAGCCCTAAACCTGCTTAGCTTCCGAGATCTGACGAGATCGGGCGTATTCAGGCTGGTATGGCCGTAAGCGAGGGAACAACTCTTGGTACACTATATAAAGTCAATGTGTCACTCACTCTGAAAGGGACACAGAAACGTATCCACTTTGTGACACAAACTGAAGAAGCTCAACCCTTGCTTACATTTCCAATATATATATATATATATGAGTCTTGTTGGGGGGGGGGGGAAGAGGGCATATCCTATGTTGATTTATGACAAGTTCATTGACTAGGGCCCTATAAAATAGGCGTTGTGGACCGAATCACGGAATCCAGACATTAAACCGAAATTCAACAATATTCAAACATTTATTGAACTTAGTAAGAAATCAACTAAATCTATTCAACTTGTTAGAAAACGCATTCATTTGCCCAAGTCAATCATAAGACATGAACAAAATGCATCAGTGATTCGTATTTCCATGAACTTTCTGAAACGGCACAGGAATGCCCCTGTCTGTGTTCATGTGTGCGGTGCGCGCGTATGTCTACACTTTGTGTAGCCGTTAGCGATGATGCTAATGATAACCTTCTTCTGGTAGGGAAGGAATGGCTTTCCCCAAAACCTTTGCAAGTAAATGTTAACTACAAAGTAGCCTATGCCTGCCTGGCAGAATTATACCGTGATCATTTGCATCACTCCAGTGGCCATTTGTTCTACAGCAACACCGCTTAACCAAACAAAGGTCTCTTCCTGGTGCACGCTTGCATTTAAGGGTAACTACACCCCAAAATCTAAATGTCTTACATTTTTCCCAGACCTCACAAATGGTCACAAATGGCTTTGTAGAGCAGTCTGTGCTGTGCTGTGGTCGGGAGAGGTTGTGTTTTCTCTAGCAGGAGGTAAGCTTGAGGTAAGCTTGGCTTCTTATATGGTGTTGAGTAAAGCTTAAACCATGCATTTGATCGTAGGTAGGTAGTTGTAGTTAGGTATTGTAGGTAGTTTATTTAGGTAGTTATTGTAGGTTTCCGTAGGTAATTATTGTAGGTAAGTATTGTTTACGGCGGAGCCCGGAGAAAGCACGAGGCTAGCTAGCTAGCGGGTAGCTACTGGTAACGTTTAGCAACGGTGGAGAGTTGTTTCCAATGTTAATGTGCTAGCTAGCCAACGTTTAATTTTTGCTGCGTTATGAAAGGAACTAGACACGGACACAAATTATCTGTTTAGTGTGTTAACACACTATTGGTAGTTTGTTGTAACCAAGTATTGGTGCTAAACTGTGTGTTATTGGATGCTAGCATGCTAGTTAGCCATGGCGTCATAGTTAGGCATCGTGGACTGTTGTGGGTAGTTACTGTAGGTTAGCATTGTTTTTCGGCGGTGCCGGGTCTAGCACGAAGCTAGCTAGCTAGCCGTTCTTCAAACAAAGTCAACACAGTGGCCATTGCTAGCTAGCCAACACGACCAGCTAACTGTACTGTAGTAGCTAAATACAATATACTTATGCTAGCTAGCCAACCTTTAATTATTGCTGCGTTATGAAAGGAACTAGACACGGACGCGAATGATCTGTTTAGTGTGTTAACACACTATTGGTAGTCTGTTGTAACCAAGTATTGGTGCTAAACTGTGTGTTATTGGATGCTAGCATGCTAGTTAGCTATGGTGTCATAGTTAGGCATCGTGGGCTGTTGTGGGTAGTTAATGTAGGTTGGCATTGTCTTCGGTGTAGCACGTTACTGCTATCTTCAACTTAATGGTGCCCACTTTATCTGGGATGGAGTCTCCTCTCCATCTCTCCAGATTTGACATCACACTGGCTAGAGGAACCTGGTGTACCCGCCACCCGCCAGTAGCTGTCATTTGATTTGAACTGTCTAATCAGAGACTTCAACACATTAGTTCCCACAATGAGTTCATCAACCTTCCCATCAACAATAAGCACAGGGACTACATAACAGAAGCCATAAAGTTGAATTTTTAAGTCACACATGCCCACTGGGCTAGTTTGTTCCCACCACAACCCACCAGGATGATGTCTGAAGGATCTAGAAAGTTCCCCTCTACCACTCCTGCCTCCCTCAACCGAGGTACAATATCTGCGCGCAGAGTAGTAGCCATGGACCCACTATCTAACATCCCCTTCAGCTCAACTTTATCCTGTACTAGCACAGTGGTGTAAAACAAACTGTCATTCTGATTGTGTTCTGAAAAATGACTGTGTTGTTCTTGGGTACTGACTCACAAAAGTAAGAATAAACAGATTGGATATCATCATCAGTGGAGAAAAAATAAGAATGCCCCACATTGCCCTCATTTAGCAGACGCTCTTATCCAGAGCGACTTACAGTTAGTGCATACGTTATTAATTTTTTTCATACCCCCCGTGGGAATCGAACCCACAACCCTGGCGTTGCAAACACCATGCTCTACGAACTGAGCCGGCCATTCCCTCCACTACCCTAGGCGACGCTGGTCCAATTGTGCGCCGCCCCATGGGTCTCCCGGTCGCGGCCGGCTACGACAGAGCCTGGATTCAAACCAGGATCTCTAGTGGCACAGCTAGCACTGCGATGTAGTGCCTTAGACCACTGTGCCACTCACAGACTGAGTATTGCTGAGTATTGCTGACCAGAGCCTTCTCTAACAAAGTCAAAACTTTCTTTAATGTCCCACCCTCAGATACAGATGGTGCCTGGTCTGGTTCATGGCCACATTGAGAAAAAGATGACACATTAGGTCTTTTCACAGGACCCACTCCCTCCTGAGGGCAGTCAAAAACAGCAGCAACCTGCTGTGAAAGTTGTGTTCTACATGCTTTACGTTCCCTTAACAGTTCATCCAACCGATCCTGTACCTCACTGGCTGTCCAGTCACGAATGGGTTTGCTCTTGAACACTTGGGCCAACTCTTTATCAGGACAGTTGCGTACAAACATGACTGCCAACTCTGAGCACTGATTGGGTAAGGTCCTGCCCTCACTCACAAGGTACTGTTCGGCTGCCTCTGCAGCTTTGTTAAGCCTAATCCAGAAATCTATTGGACCCTCATTAGCATATGGTTTGATTGAATAGAAATCAGCTAATGGCATACCTGAGCAGACAGTATCCCCAAAGTGTTGCTTGAAAACACTGAACACCGCCTTAACATCTGTGACAACAAGGTTGTTAAGCTTCCAGACTTTGGTCACATCCCGTGCCCTCCCCATGAGCCTAGACATCACCTCCCCAACATTCCCAGACCCAGTGTAACCCCTCTTCTCTAGGTAGACTTCCATTAACTCCTCCCACTCCAGGACAGAGTACTTATCTGAGCCATCACCCCTAAAAAGAGGTGGAGCACTAACATCTGACTTCACAACCAGATTCAGCTTGGACGCATCAATAAAGGTTGACCCACACTGCTTAGGCAGGGGAAACTGCTGGGGTTGGTGAGGGGGACGGGCAGGAGAAAGACTTGAAACCCCAGGCTGCAGTAAACTCGCTCTGATAGAAACTCGCTCTGATAGATTCTCCTATCTCTGAACCAATCTGCTTAATAAGGTCACTAAGCTGACTCGGAGGCGTCCCATTATCACCGAGTACTGTGGATGATGGTACATCAAAAGACAGAGGTGGGATACCCTGGTCAGGTGGAACAAACAGCCTACCCCTCCCAGTGCTTGCAAACTCAGGACTAGCAAACGCTCTACCCCCAGGAGCTGACTGTACAATTGGTGTAAATGGAAGGACACCCCTCCCTCTACCCACACTAAAATCCCCAGCATAACACGTCTTATGGATTTGAGAATCTTCCATGGCTCAACAGAGCACTAAAATACATTGTAATTTAGTGCATTCAAATACCAAAAAAAATTAATGCAATAAACAAATTCATCCAAAACATACAAATAAGCACGAATACCTGTATCTAATGAATATGCTACATTCACTTTCACTGTTTACAGTATATATTCACTTACAGTAAGCCATCAACAAATTCACATGCGCAGGTCGTGCACCTCATCCACATGCACAGCTCCGGCGGTCGGCTTGAGCTGACCAGTCGGCAGGTCACGTAATTAGGACACTGCCACAACTGGAATTCTGATGGTTGGATAATTTTTATTCGACCTGCACACGAAGAGACAACACACAATATGTTAGCTCTTGGTGCAGCCACAGCTCTCGGGCACCTTGCTAGTTGAAGGTCAGGCAAAAGAGAACAGGTGCTGCATGCACACATTCAGTGCCTAACAACACACTATACAATACAAGTAAAATGATATACAACATAATTCTGACAAAATAAATGACATACCTGTACACGAAGAGACAACACACAATAGCTTAGCCCTTGGTGCAGCCACAGCTCTCGGGCACCTGCGTGAGCACATAGAAACTCACTGTCTAATCAGAGACTTCAACACATTAGTTCCCACAATGAGTTCATCAACCTTCCCATCAACAATAAGCACTGGGACTACATAACAGAAGCCATAAAGTTGAATTTTTAAGTCACACATGCCCACTGGGCTAGTTTGTTCCCACCACAACCCACCAGGATGATGTCTGAAGGAGCTAGAAAGTTCCCCTCTACCACTCCTGCCTCCCTCAACCGAGGTACAATATCTGCGCGCAGAGTAGTAGCCATGGACCCACTATCTAACATCCCCTTCAGCTCAACTTTATCCTGTACTAGCACAGTGGTGTAAAACAAACTGTCATTCTGAGTAATTCTCATTGTGTTCTGAAAAATGACTGTGTTGTTCTTGGGTACTGACTCACAAAAGTAAGAATAAACAGATTGGATATCATCATCAGTGGAGGAAAAATAAGAATGCCCCACATTGCCCTCCTCAGAACGGAGGCTTTCTAGTTTTCCTGAGACCTGCCAGTCTGTCCACATCCAGGGTTCTGTCGCTGCCCAGCCTCACTACAGTCAAAGCTCATGTGGCCCGGAGAAAAGCACTTGACGCACAGCTGGTGCATCTGACAGTGAGCTTTGGTCCAGTGATTAGTGCTTCCACAGTCAGCGCACTCATGCTGAAGTTTGTGGAACTGTTTACGGGGCCCTCTACATTTAACATGTTTAAGTCATTTAGCAGACGCTCTTATCCAGAGCGACTTACAGTTAGTGCATACGTTATTTATTTTTTTTCATACCCCCCGTGGGAATCGAACCCACAACCCTGGCGTTGCAAACACCATGCTCTACGAACTGAGCCGGCCATTCCCTCCACTACCCTAGGCGACGCTGGTCCAATTGTGCGCCGCCCCATGGGTCTCCCGGTCGCGGCCGGCTACGACAGAGCCTGGATTCAAACCAGGATCTCTAGTGGCACAGCTAGCACTGCGATGTAGTGCCTTAGACCACTGTGCCACTCACAGACTGAGTATTGCTGAGTATTGCTGACCAGAGCCTTCTCTAACAAAGTCAAAACTTTCTTTAATGTCCCACCCTCAGATACAGATGATGCCTGGTCTGGTTCACGGCCACATTGAGAAAAAGATGACACATTAGGTATTTTCACAGGACCCACTCCCTCCTGAGGGCAGTCAAAAACAGCAGCAACCTGCTGTGAAAGTTGTGTTCTACATGCTTTACGTTCCCTTAACAGTTCATCCAACCGATCCTGTACCTCACTGGCTGTCCAGTCACGAATGGGTTTGCTCTTGAACACTTGGGCCAACTCTTTATCAGGACAGTTGCGTACAAACATGACTGCCAATTCTGAGCACTGATTGGGTAAGGTCCTGCCCTCACTCACAAGGTACTGTTCGGCTGCCTCTGCAGCTTTGTTAAGCCTAATCCAGAAATCTATTGGACCCTCATTAGCATATGGTTTGATTGAATAGAAATCAGCTAATGGCATACCTGAGCAGACAGTATCCCCAAAGTGTTGCTTGAAAACACTGAACACCGCCTTAACATCTGTGACAACAAGGTTGTTACGCTTCCAGACTTTGGTCACATCCCGTGCCCTCCCCATGAGCCTAGACATCACCTCCCCAACATTCCCAGACCCAGTGTAACCCCTCTTCTCTAGGTAGACTTCCATTAACTCCTCCCACTCCAGGACAGAGTACTTATCTGAGCCATCACCCCTAAAAAGAGGTGGAGCACTAACATCTGACTTCACAACCAGATTCAGCTTGGACGCATCAATAAAGGTTGACCCACACTGCTCAGGCAGGGGAAACTGCTGGGGTTGGTGAGGGGGACGGGCAGGAGAAAGACTTGAAACCCCAGGCTGCAGTAAACTCGCTCTGATAGATTCTCCTATCTCTGAACCAATCTGCTTAATAAGGTCACTAAGCTGACTCAGAGGCGTCCCATTATCACCGAGTACTGTGGATGATGGTACATCAAAAGACAGAGGTGGGATACCCTGGTCAGGTGGAACAAACAGCCTACCCCTCCCAGTGCTTGCAAACTCAGGACTAGCAAACGCTCTACTCCCAGGAGCTGACTGTACAATTGGTGTAAATGGAAGGACACCCCTCCCTCTACCCACACTAAAATCCCCAGCATAACACGTCTTATGGATTTGAGAATCTTCCATGCCTCAACAGAGCACTAAAATACAATGTAATTTAGTGCATTCAAATACCAAAAAAAATAAATGCAATAAACAAATTCATCCAAAACATACAAATAAGCACGAATACCTGTATCTAATGAATATGCTACATTCACTTTCACTGTTTACAGTATATATTCACTTACAGTAAGCCATCAACAAATTCACATGCACAGGTCGTGCACCTCATCCACATGCACAGCTCCGGCGGTCGGCTTGAGCTGACCAGTCGGCAGGTCACGTAATTAGGACACTGCCACAACTGGAATTCTGATGGTTGGATAATTTTTATTCGACCTGCACACGAAGAGACAACACACAATATGTTAGCTCTTGGTGCAGCCACAGCTCTCGGGCACCTTGCTAGTTGAAGGTCAGGCAAAAGAGAACAGGTGCTGCATGCACACATTCAGTGCCTAACAACACACTATACAATACAAGTAAAATGATATACAACATAATTCTGACAAAATAAATGACATACCTGTACACGAAGAGACAACACACAATAGCTTAGCCCTTGGTGCAGCCACAGCTCTCGGGCACCTGCGTGAGCACATAGAAACTCACTCAAACACTGACCCAAATACTCCCGAGTTACAATAGGTACCCTAATTAGCGAGCTCGGTGAAAGTTGTTAACATACATCTTTATATTGTCCACATTGTAACAAAACCTGTAGTTGCGTAACAGCACTTTGTGTAACTTTACCACAGTTTTATATCGACAAATTACGGCGCCAAGGACAACATACCTTGCTAGTTGAAGGTCAGGCAAAAGAGAACAATAAGAGGGTACATAAATACAGATAACCCGCGATGGACCAAACCAAAATATACACAACTTTTACAATTAGGTCTATTTGCAATATAGATACATAAAAATGTTTGTACACCAAAAAATAACATTAGCTATGCAGCTGTAATTAAATAAAGAAACCACATTGAATTATTATTATTATTAACTTATTAACATCCCCTCTTGACCTGGCCTACTTGAACTGTCCTTGTGTGCAATTTGGTGCATAATCTAGGGGAACAACATCACACTACTACACATATAATTCAAGTCATACCTTTATTGTCATTCATGCTCTTATTTTTAACCTAGTAGTTTTGCAAAAGTGTAACCTGCGTCAATTCTAGGAAATATTGGAATAACGTGCTTAAGAGGAGCCCTGACACGCACAACAGGATAACACAACTACCACATTTTCAATTGACAATCATTGATTTAAATGGATGTGGTCAATAGATTTGTATAGGCATATATACTAATTTAATTTAACTTGTAAACCAAGGTTGGATTAGTAGGTCTATGCAACATGCACCTGGATAACCGCGTCATGAATCGGAACGGGCTCCAACGTCCTCATATACACATTATGACAAAATAAAGATCTTAATATTTCACGAAATAAAGACATAGAAGAAAACAGGTTCTAGAAACTCAATTTCTCCATGGCAATAGAATGTAAACATGTAAATTGCGCCAAACATATCCAAATATCGCCTACAACTCAATTCTCAGCGCAGCATATTGGACGACTCCACAGGCATTGATCATTCGCGACTTTAAGTCATTCCTGTTATCTCTAGAGCATCCCGTATATTTATAGCGCTGCATTTCGTCCCCCTCTGACCATGGATAGGGTTGGGAGCATTCCTGAGTTCACTTATGGTCCCACTAAGGTAATCTTAGGAGATATTCCTTTTGGCATACTGTAAATGCCTGTGCATAATGTACCTAATAAAGTATAATTGTTTTAATTATCTTCAAAGGAATTCTGTAGAAGCAGCATTTATTTTCAGACTCTGCAGGCTTGCTGGGAGGAAGCATATTACAATAAACAGGTAAGATTCATCCCACAAAAAAAGTAACCACAGAAAAAAAGAGATAGATTTAATCTCAAAACAAGAGTTTTATTTCAAGACAGTTTAGAGAAGATGGTCATAAGAGTTTTTAATATCACTTGCAAATTGTGAGACATGAGCAGTTGTGAAATGTTGCGAGAGGCCCTTCTGAAAGCACATTATATGGTCTTTAGTGGCACGGTCTCACACCTTACCTCATCTTGCAGAAGAAGTTCATGGTCCACTATCTGCTGCTCCAGAGTCGAGGCCAGGTCTCGCCCCATGTCACCATGGAGCACATGAGCGACTGGCTGGTGTCTCACGGCAAAAAATCCCTTAGGGAGAGGTGAGTACCACGTCAGCTCTCACCTTCACTGCCATTCTCTGTCACCAGCAGCACTCCAGGAGGTGTGGGTAAAATAAACAACAGATAAATAGGAAGCCAGGAAAGTTGAAATGCTTTGTGTTTTATTTGAAGGGTGTGGAAGGAAACCCTGGAGGAGGGGAACGAACTCGCTCGGCTGGTAAGAGAATGAGAGTTAGAGACTTAGACTATCAGTCAGTGAGCTCCTTTCTAGCCTTTCAACAACTAGTCAGTACAGCAGAATATATCTGTTGTGAAATTACACTAATGGGACTTCCTGTTTCCTACGGCAGACCTGGGAAGTAAACACCTGCCTAAAAATCATTGACATGGAGCACAAGGCTGTCTGCAAGCTCCGCCGCTCTATGCACACCACCTCTCCAGCTGGCGCTGACATGTGAGTTCCATGTACTGCCCTGCATACAGCTTGCTCCATTCATCTACACATCTGGAGCTATGCAGAAAATAACTAGGGCAGTGTTCTCTGTGTGAACATTGCACATCGTTTAGCTTTCTCTGCTGCTTTTTGTTGATTTCAGCGACCCCAAGGTCCACATCATCGTGGAGAGAGCTGTGAGGAGCATTCTGGACAAGCT
Source organism: Coregonus lavaretus (assembly GCF_964263955.1). Taxonomy (NCBI): domain Eukaryota; kingdom Metazoa; phylum Chordata; class Actinopteri; order Salmoniformes; family Salmonidae; genus Coregonus; species Coregonus lavaretus. The sequence goes on from NW_028156410.1 coordinate 353,079, forward strand.
GTCCAATAAGCCCTGTAGCAACCTGCTCAGCCCATCCCAGGTGGTGGTGGAGCTGGTGCCCAGGATCCTCCTGGCCCTGTGGCTTCAGCCAGAGGAAGGCCATTCAGATCACCCCATCCTCCTAAGCGGGATGGCTGTGAGTATGGTGGTGGCCGTAGGGGAGAAGCTCTCCAACACGTTGAAGGCCTCTTCTCCTCACACCCCTTTCTCCCGGGCTGCTGCTTTTGACTCTGTGAGGTCGATCCTCGGGAGAATCAGCCAGTCCTTCTCCCTGGATGACCTCAAGACCCCTTTTTTTATGAGCTCTGTCTGTGCCTTTGTGGCGGACGAGGTGAAAAGCTACTTCCAGCCTACTGCAGACACCCTGCGAGTTCCCCCTGTCCTAGTGGTGGCCTTCTCCGCCACACTACCAGCTGATATCCAAGCAGGTGAGTAGCACTCATAGAAAGCACTCTGACAGATGCCTTTTGTCATGACATCCTGGTGCCTTGTAGTAGTAGAGCCAATCAGGATTTTAATTGTCACCCCTAACACAGATGCAGACCAGGCTTCTTCCCACCTGGAGGTTGTGGAAATCCCCCATAACACAGAGGCAGACCCAGCTTCTTCCCACCCGGAGGTTGTGGACATCACCCCTAACACAGAGAAAGACCCGGCTTCTGCCCACCTGGAGGTTGAGGGATTCACCCCTAACACAGAGTTTGACCCAGCTTCTCCCCACCTAGATGTTGTTGACATCACCCGTAGCAGAGAGGAAGACCCGGCTTCTTCCCACATAGTGGTTTTGGACATCACCCCTAACACAGAGGCACACCTGGCTTCTTCCCACCTGGAGGTTGCTGACAAAACCCGTAGCACAGAGGCAGACCCGGTATCTTACCACCTGGAAGTTGAGGACATCACCCCTAACACAGAGGCACACCTGGCTTCTTCCCATCAGGAGCTTGTGGACATCACCCCAAACACAGAGGCAGACCCGGGTTCTTCCCACCTAGAGATTGCGGTCATCAACCCTAACAAAGAGATACACCTGGCTTCTTCCCACCTGGAGGTTGTGAACGTCACCCCTAACACAGAGGCTGAGACGGTTTCTACCCACCTGAAGTTTGTGGACATCACCCCTAACACAGAGTCAGACCCTGCTTCTTCCCACCGTATGGTTGTTGACATCACCCATAACTCAGAGGCAGACCCAGCATCTTCCCACCTGGAGGTTGTGGACATCACCCCTAACACAGAGGCAGACCCGGCTTCTTCTCACCTGGAGGTTGTGGACATCACCCCTAACAAAGAGGCACACCTTGCTTCTTCCCACCTGGAGGTTGTGGACATCACCCCTAACAAAGAGGCACACCTGGCTTCTTCCCACAAGGAGCTTGTGGACATCACCCCTAACACAGAGGCTGAGACGGCTTCTACCCACCTGAAGTTTGTGGTCATCACCCCTAACACAGAGTTAGACCCGGCTTCTTCCTATCAGGAGGTTGTGGAAACCACCCCTAACACAGAGACAGACCCGGCTTCTTCCCACCTGGAGCTTGTGGACATCACCCCAAACACAGAGGCAGACCCGGCTTCTTCCCACCTAGAGATTGCGGACATCAATTCTAACAAAGAGGCACACCTGGCTTCTTCCCACCTGGAGGTTGTGAACATCACCCCTAACAAAGAGGCAGACCCGGCTTCTTCCCACCTGAAGGTTGTGGACATCAACCCTAACACAGAGGCAGATCCTGCTTCTTCCCACCTGGAGTTTGTGGACATCACCCCTAACACAGATGCAGACCCGGCTTCTTCCCACCTAGAGGTTGTGGACATCACCCCAAACACAGAGGCAGATCCTGCTTCTTCCCACCTGGAGCTTGTGGACCTCACCCCTAACACAGATGCATACCCTGCTTCTTCACTCTTGGAGGTTGTGGACGTCACACCTGAAGAAAAGCCTCTCATGGTGGCCGTCTACGCCACTCTGCCATCTGACATCCAAGCAGGTGAGTAAGACTTATAGAAAGTGGGTGGGGTTATATCCTTCCTGTTTGGCCCTGTCCGGGGGTTTCTTCGGATGGGGCCACAGTGTCTCCGGACCGCTCCTGTCTCAGCCTCCAGTATTTATGCTGCAGTAGTTTATGTGTCGGGGGGCTGGGGTTAGTTGGTTATACCTGGAGTACTTCTCCTGTCTTATCCAGTGTCCTGTGTGAATTTAAGTATGCTCTCTCTAATTCTCTCGTTCTCTCTTTCTCTCTGAGAACCTGAGCCCTAGGACCATACGTCAGGACTACCGGGCATGATGACACCTTGCTGTCCCCAGTCCGCCTGGCCTTGCTGCTATTCCAGTTTCAACTGTTCTGCCTGCGGCTACGAAACCCCTACCTGTCCCAGACCTGCTGTTTTCAACTCTTAATGATCGGCTATGAAAAGCCAACTGAGAGACCTGAGCCCTAGGACCATACGTCGGGACTACCGGCCGTGGTGACTCCTTGCTGTCCCCAGTCCGCCTGGCCTTGCTGCTATTCCAGTTTCAACTGTTCTGCCTGCGGTTATGGAACCCCTACCTGTCCCAGACCTGCTGTTTTCAACTCTTAATGATCGGCTATGAAAAGCCAACTGAGATTTATTCCTGATTATTATTTGACCATGCTTGTCACTTATGAACATTTTTGAACATCTTGGCATGGTTCTGTTATAATCTCCACCCGGCACAGCCAGAAGAGGACTGGCCACCCCTCATAGCCTGGTTCCTCTCTAGGTTTCTTCCTAGGTTTTGCCTTTCTAGGGAGTTTTTCCTAGCCACCGTGCTTCTACACCTGCATTACTAGCTGTTTGGGGTTTTAGGCTGGGTTTCTGTACAGCACTTCGAGATATTAGCTGATGTAAGAAGGGCTATATAAAATAAAATTGATTGATTGATTGATTGATAGAAAGCACTCTGACAGGTGCCGTTCATCATGATAACATGTAAAGTGTTGGTCCCATGTTTCATGAGCTGAAATAAAAGATCCCATTCAACTGGCCAGTGTTTAGAACCTACGGTTTGCATTTATTTACATTCTGTCCCGCTTTTGTCCCTTTCCAGAGGATGTTGCTGTGGTCACCCTGGACGTCACCCCACACGTCACCAAGGACGTGACCCTGGATGTTCCATCCAGGGCGAGGAAAGGGGCAGTCCAGCGTTTTTTTTGCAGGCTTTGGAGGGCAGTGTGCTGCTGCGCTTGCCACAAGGAAGAGGAGGAACAATATTAACTATTCATTAGACCAGAAACAGGATTGAACCATATACCATTAAATTCTTTGCATTATAGTTGCCTTCAATTCTGATTTTCTTCTGTTTAATTCTTAATTAATTTCAGAACATTTCTCTAAACTTTGTGGAGTAGGTTGTATAAATAGGTGGGAAACATCCCAATCCCAATTTTAATGCTTTTAATAATTAACTTATTACATTTTTTTTAGATGTATTATTTGACAAAAAAGTGGAGGGCGCGACAAAAAAACTTTAATCATCATAGAAAACTCTTGCTCACTATTAAAAATGCATTGTTTTATTTAAGCAAGGTTAAAAGATTAACGTTTCGGCCTAGTCTATGACAATATGCAAGTTGTGTTTGCCCAGTTAAAGGGGGACCCAGACTCACCCTGGTTCTTGAGGGTTGCAGACACTGAATAATTATCATTTGAAATAAATGGCACTTTTCAAGTCTTGACTAAAAATCTTTAATGAATATGAATTTAAATACAATTGACTTGAGGATCAGAGCAGGCAGGCTGACTGGCTTGCCCTGAAGGCCCTCTGCCTCTACCTCTGTGTGGTTAATCTCAGCCAAGAGGTTGTATGGGTTGTCTGTCTCTCTCTGGGTGTGAATCACTATCACTATGACCTCTCGCTCCGCCTGCCCGTTGGCCTGATTAGAAGGCTTCCCCTCTCATTCCTTGCTCACAGGAGCAGGGGTGATGGCATCCGGGGTAACCTCCTCCTCTCCTGTATCTAACCCATCTTTCTGGCTGTGAGTTCGACTGAGGTCACTCGTTCTCTCTCCCAGGGTGTTGGATAGTTTCTCCTCCTCTGTGTCTTGTGTATTTTCTACATTGTAGAATAATAGTGAAGACATCAAAACTATTAAATAACACATATGGCATCATGTAGTAACCCAAAATGTGTTACACATATCAAAATATATTTCAGATTTGAGATTCTTCAAAGTAGCCACCCTTTGCCTTGATCACAGCTTTGTACATACAGAATAATACGAAATGTTCTGAGACCAGGTTGCGCTTTCACCTCCCCCGGTAAGAGGGGAATAAGGCAACCTCAGAGTTACATTCAAGGATACTTTATTGACACACACGGATGAAATGGACATGGAAAGGTAGTGGAATGATAGTGGTCCTGTAATGGACAGATAACAGGGGTAATGAATATGCACAATAACTGATAGCACAAGTAGAGCAACAACGCTATTAACAAAGGAAGGGCTGTATTAATGGCATAATGCTACCTGCGGAGTATTACACAACACAGTAAAACACAGAGAGGCAACTTACAATAGGCAATGGTAGTAAATATAAAGAACAACAAGTAAGAATGATATACATGTTACAAACTCACTTTGTGCACGTACACTATCCCACGGTATATCTGTGCATTCAAATTGTCATCGATAAATGCAATTGTGTTCATTGTCCGTAGCTTATGCCTGCCCATACCATAACCCCACTGCCACCATGGGGCATTCACAACGTTGACATCAGCCAACAGCTCGCCCATACGCTGCTTTACAAGTGGTCTGAAGTCGTGAGGCCAGTTAGAAGTACTGCCAAATTCTCTAAAGCCGCCTTGGCTTATGGTTGAGAAATAAACATAAACGTATCTGTTAACAGCTCTGGTGGACATTCCTGCAGTCCGTAAGCCAATTGCACGCTGCCTCAAAACTTGAAACATCTGTGCATTGTGTTGTGTGACAAAACTGCACATTTTAGAGTGGCATTTTATTATCCTCAGCACAAGGTGCACCTGTGTAATTATCATGCTGTTTAATCAGCTTCTTGATATGCCATATTTGTCAGGTGGATGGATTATCTTGGCAAAGGAGAAATGCTCGCTTACAGGGATGTAAACAAATTTGTGCACACAATTTGAGAAAAATAAGGTTTTTGTGCGAACAAAATATTTCACGCTTTTATTTCAGCTCATGAAACATGGGACCAACACTTTACATATTGCGTTAATATTTTTGTTCAGTGTAGTTATTAGGTTGGGAGAATGGGATCCTATCTGGGCTAGCTAAAGCCAACTTCATGGTTAGTAGTATGACAGAGAAAAAATAACAAGACAAATTTAAACATCACAAATCTGAGGGGGTAGGTGACCCTGTGCCCCCTTTGGGCATGACGTCTCTGCTATCAACCACATCATTCTGTCTCCGTGAATATTCAAAACAGACACATTCATTCAGGTCTGGTACAGTTCCTACCATATAGATCAAGGATGGACAATTCCTGTCCTTGGGGGCCGGAGTGGTGTCACACTTTTTCCGCACACTCTAGGAGCTCAGATGCAATAATTTAATAACCTAATAACCAAAGTTTCGACAGACAAGCTGTCTTCATCAGGGTATCCTGACGTTGGTTATTAAGTTATTAAATTATTGCATCTGAGCTCCTAGAGTGTGCGGCTCTCCTTTTCTTTTTCAAGTGTTCTACTCCGATAGCCAGCACCTCGCCTAAATAGGTGTGCGTTTCTTTCGCCTCCATATTAATCTGGTACTGGTCCTACCATATAGATCAGGCATGGACAATTCCAGTCCTTGTGGGTCGGAGTGGTGACACACTTTTCCCCCATCCCTAGCAAACACAGCTGATTAAACTTATTGCATTCTAAACTGAAGCCCATGAGTACTTGATTATTAGAGTCAAATGTGTTAGCTGGGGCTGGGGAACAAGTGTAACACCAATCAGGTCCCGAGGACTGGAGTTGCCCATCCCTGATATAGATGCTCTGTTTGCACACATCGAGGGATGTGGTGACAGTGCAGACAAGGGAACACACATAAACAGCTTTGTCCTTTTAGAAGGTCGTCATAATCCTTACATAAATATGATGTGTATGCAAGAAATGCAGAGCCACTTCCAAAAACATATTGACAGAGTCTAGTATCTAGTAATCTAATCAATTAGTTTTCGACCCCTTTGTTATGGCAAGCCTAAATAATCTCAGGAGTAAAAATGTGCTTAACAAGTCACATAATCAGTTAGATGGACTCACTATGTGTGCAATAATAGTGATTTTCAAATGACTACATAATCTCTGTACCCCACACATACAATTATCTATAAGGTCCCTCAGTCCAGCAGTGAATTTGAAACATAGATTCAACCACAAAGACCAGGGAGGTTTTCCAATGCCTCGCAAAGTAGGGCACCTTTTGGTAGATGGGTACAATTAAAGCAGACATTGAATATTCATTTGAGCATGGTGAAGGTATTAATTACGCTTTGGATGGTGTATTAATACACCCAGTCACTACAAAAATACAGGCGTCCTTCCTAACTCAGCTGCCGGAGAGGAAGGAAAACTATCAGGGATTTCACCATGAGGCCAATGGTGGCTTTAAAACAGTTAGAAAGTTTAATGGCTTTGATAGGAGAAAACTGAGGATGAATCATCAACATTGTAGTTACTCCACAATACTAACCTAATTGACAGAGTATGCACTCACTAACTGTAAGTCGCTCTGGATAAGAGCGTCTGCTAAATGACTAAAATGTAAATGTAAAAGAAGGAAACCTTACATGCATTGTGTTTGCAATAAGGCACTAAAGTAAAACTGCAAATAATGTGGCAAAGAAATTAACTTTATGTCCTGAATACAAAGTGTAATGTTTGGGGCAAATCCAACACAACACATCACTGAGTACCACTCTTCATATTTCCAAGCATGGTGGTGGCTGCATCATGTTATGGGTATGCATGTCATTGGCAAGGACTAGAGACTTTTTTAGGATAAAAAGAAACAGAATAGAGCTAAGTACAGTCAGAATCCTAGAGGAAAACCTGGTTCAGTCTGCTTTCCAACAGACACTGGGAGACAAATTCCCTCTTCAGCAGGACAATAACCTAAAACACAAGGCCAAATATTCACTGGAGTTGCATACCAAGATGACATTGAATGTTCCTGAGTGGCTTAGTTACAGTTTTGACTTAATTCGGCTTGAAAACTTATGGCAAAAAAAAAAAATGGCTGTCTATATAATGTATATTGCATATATTTTACAATCCAGTTGTGCAAAGCTCTTGGAGACTTACCCAGAAAGACACAGCTTTAATCGACTCAGGGGTGTGAATACTTATATAAATGAGATATTTCTATATTTCATTTCCAATACATTTGCAAAAATTTCAAAAACGTGTTTTCACTTTGTCATTATGGGGTATTGTATGTAGCTGCGTGAGAGAAAATATTATAATTGAATCCATTTTGAATTCAGGCTGTAAGAAAACAACATGTGGAATAAGTTAAGGGGTATGAATACTTTCTGAATGTACTGTATATCTGCAAGAAAATGATAAATATGTGAATGTTTGAAAGGGGGTCATATAAACATTGCCTTATTTATATTTTTACAGACAATATTAAGTGAATTCTGTCTGAAATAGTCATGCTATAATGGGCATAGTTTCTCAGACCAAATTTCCATTCTGGCTGAAACAAAGCAATCTGATCATGCTCCAGTCAAATACAGCTATAGGGAATGCCTATACATTGTCCAATCTCCTTCCACACATTGATTTCATTCTTCGCATCTTTATTCAGAAACAAACAAACTTGAAATTAAGTGCTGTTTCAGTGTCTTGTTGCAGGTTGTGCAATGTTCAAAAGTGTGTGTGATATTAGCATTAACTTGTGTGTGTGGTGTCAAGTGTGGATGGTCCTATGTATGCAAATAGCCGAGATTGGATATTTCAGCACCATGGACAGCAGCGACATTGGGATAGCGAGATCTGTAATTCAGCAACACATGACACTGGATAGCGGCTGTCTCAGGTGAACTTGGCATTGGGAAAATCCCATCTAATAGGAAACGAGGCATAGGAGTCAAAAAGACTGAAGGAGAAGACTCCCACAGGAACTCTATGCTTAACTGTTCTGCCACATTCATTTCAAATGTTACATTTTTCGATTTGTAAATAAAAGGGAACACATCTGCAAATAATGTAAATTGACTTTTCTAACTACACTGTACAGCTTTAGTGTGTCTGTGTGTCATAGGTACAACTGCAAGCAATTCGCTTCTCAAATCCTTCTCAAATGTCTGTTTAATGTGAGAAACTAAATTAAAAACAACCGTTAGACTAATACAATGCGTACTGTCACAAATTATTACTATTCCCAACAAGACAACGAAGTGATGGTCTTTACCCACCATGGAGACTTATAAAGGCTACTTCCCCCCCACCAAAAGTTCCCACGCAGAGCGATGTTGTTTACTACATCATTATGCATATGTAGCGTGGTTCGTTCTGCGTTGTGTACTTTTAATTAGGACACTGCCACAACTGGAATTCTGATGGTTGGATAATTTTTATTCGACCTGCACACGAAGAGACAAAAAAATGATGTTAGCCCTTGGTGCAGCCACAGCTCTCGGGCACCTTGCTAGTTGAAGGTCAGGCAAAAGAGAACAGGTGCTGCATGCACACATTCAGTGCCTAACAACACACTATACAATACAAGTAAAATGATATTCAACATAATTCTGACAAAATAAATGACATACCTGTACACGAAGAGACAACACACAATAGGTTAGCCCTTGGTGCAGCCACAGCTCTCGGGCACCTGCGTGAGCACATAGAAACTCACTCAAACACTGACCCAAATACTCCCGAGTTACAATAGGTACCCAAATTAGCGAGCTTGGTGAAAGTTGTTAACATAAATCTTTATATTGTCCACATTGTAACAAAACCTATAGTTGCGTAACAGCACTTTGTGTAACTTTACCACAGTTTTATATTGACAAATTACGGCGCCAAGGACAACATACCTTGCTAGTTGAAGGACAGCCAAAAGAGAACAATAAGAGGGTACATAAATACAGATAACCCGCGATGGACCAAACCAAAATATACAAAACTTTTACAATTAGGTGTATTTACAATATAGATATATAAAAATGTTTGTACACCAAAAAATTACATTAGCTATGCAGCTGTAATTAAATAAAAACCACATTGAATTAATATTATTATTATTATTATTATTATTAACTTATTAACATCCCCTCTTGACCTGGCCTAGTTGAACTGTCCTTGTGTGCAACTTGGTGCATAATCTAGGGGAACAACATCACACTACTACATTCACCCCTACTGTTTTACACTATATTATAAACACAAAACAAAACACATTACCTCGAAGGTAACAAAGCAAAGAAAGAAAAAAAACATTCCACACCCACAGGGCGACAGAGTAACCCAGTGTAGTCCCTTAATTCTAGACCCACAAATGGTCGATCAGCTGGAAAGCTATCCCGTGAAGGATTAGGAAAAATAAGAGGTAGCTAATCCCTTATTCAACCCTATACAAAAAATGCCAAATACATTTTATGCTGATGAACTACACACAAAGTTACATGAATTGTCAAAAATATTAGACAAACCCACAAATCACTCTAAGACCCACTTAGATTACCACATACACATAACAAAGAAAAGGTAGGCAATATCCTACCGTCACTGAGAAACCAAGAATTGTTTCATTTCCTGTGTAGACATAGTTTGGATTAGCCTATTCACTGGATTAATAAATCTACCTAGTCTAGTCCGAACACCCTCACCCAAAAACCTAGCAGGAATGTCACGGACAGCACCAACCGTGCTCAAAGGTCTAACCTCAGGTTGGGGAGTACTACAGATCAGCATATCCGGAGCCAGCACACTTTCAATTTCCGACTCAACACTAGTAATGTCAGACGACTGATCAGAATCCTGGTAGATTGTCACAGACCAGACTGACAAAGCATCTTCAACCAAGTTAACAACATCAGGCACAGCACCATCCCAGCTGAGTGGAGTTTCACTATCAGAATTCTTGTAGGCTTTGGGGATCTCAGCCCCGAAACCTGAAGGATCTGGAGAAGGTCTGTATGGAGGAGCGGGCCAAAATCCCTGCTGCAGTGTGTGCAAACCTGGTCAAGACCTACAGGAAATGTATGATCTCTGTAATTGCAAACAAAGGTTTCTGTACCAAATAATAAGTTCTGCTTTTCTGATGTATCAAATACTTATGTCATGCAATAAAATGCAAATTAATTACTTAAAAATCATACAATGTGATTTTCTGGATTTTTGTTTTACATTCCGTCTCTCACAGTTGAAGTGTATGTATGATAAAAATTACAGACCTCTACATGCTTTGTAAGTAGGAAAACCTGCAAAATCAGCAGTGTATCAAATACTTGTTCTCCCCACTGTATGTACTGGATATCATTTTTATTTTACATTTTTAGTCATTTAGCAGACGCTCTTATCCAGAGCGACTTACAGTTAGTGAGTGCATACATCATTTTTATTTTTCATACTGGCCCCCCGTGGGAATCGAACCCACAACCCTGGCGTTGCAAACGCCATGCTCTACCAACTGAGCAACATCCCTGCCGGCCATTCCCTCCCCTACCCTGGACAACGCTGGGCCAATTGTGCGGCGCCCCATGGGTCTCCCGGTCGCAGCCGGCTACGACAGAGCCTGGATTCGAACCAGAATCTCTAGTGGCACAGCTAGCACTGCGATGCAGTGCCTTAGACCACTGCGCCACTCAAAGGGTGCCAGCTTTGCAACCCATCTCTGCTCGCATGCATCGTCTCGGCTTTGTAAGAATATATTTGAGTGGATCGTTGTCGGTCCACACAGTAAACTTATGCCCTCGCAGCCAATGGCTGAATTTATCATGAATGGCCCATTTCATGGCTAGAAATTCCAGCCGGTGAGCAGGATACTTGGATTGTGCATGATTAAGAGATTTACTAGCAAAAGCTATCGGCCTGGCTATGTCCTTCCCATCTTGCACTTGTGATAGTACAGCTCCCAAACCACTAGTAGATGCATCCACGGAAAGTAGAAATGGCTGAGAAAAATCTGGATGAACCAGCAGTGGCTGGTCAACTAGTGCTGATTTCAAAGCTTCAAAAGCGAGTCGACATTCGGCAGTCCAGTCTGCAGCAGTGAGCCTGCGAGGGGGACCAGGCCTCTTCCTACCCTTGCCTCTCCTAGGCTTCTTCTGACCTGTAGTTAGCTGAAACAATGGCCTAGCAACCATGGAACAATTCTCAATGTAGTGCTAATAGTATACTACCATACCAAGGAAAGAACCTATTTTGATAGGAGACGGTGTGACACCATCAGCTTCACTCTCAGCTTCACTCTCAGTCACATTCAAAATGGTTTGAACTTTAGCAGGGTCAGTGGCTACACCCTCCTGAGAAATGATGTGGCCCAAAAACTTTACAGACCTCCTCAGAAACTTGCACTTAGACGGAGACAGTTTAAGGTTGTGCGCCTGCAACCGCTGAAAAACCATCTCAAGTCTCTGCAGACTCTCTTCCTCCGTCTTAGCAAAAACCATCAGATCATCCAAGTAACAAAGGAGACTTAGAACGTTTTGGTCACCAAAGATGGTCAGCATCATTCTCATAAAAGTAGCCGGGCTGTTGCAGAGGCCCTGAGGTAACCGATTGTACTCGTGCAGACCTAAAGGGGAGGAAAAGGCAGTGTATTTCTTGTCCTCTTCATGCAGTGGCACGTTGTAATACCCTGACGTCAAATCCATTGTGCTGAAGAAGGCATTACCTCCCAGCGCGGCCAGTACATCAGCCTGATGAGGCAGGGGATGAGCATCCTTTACTGTGCGGGCATTTAACCACCTGAAGTCAGTACATAGGCGCAAGTCCCCATTCTTTTTCCATACCAGCACCAATGGTGAGGCATACTCGCTGCTGGATTTTCTGACGATTTCCTTTTCCTCCATATCATCCAGTGTTTCCCTGAGTTTTTGGTAATGAGCTGGAGACAGCCTACGATAAGGTCACCGAAATGGGCGGTCATCAGTCAGCCGTATGCGAAGGCAGAACTCCTTTGCCTCGCCACAATCTAGGCTATGTCTAGAGAACACTGTGTCATACTTCCCAATTAAGTTGACAAGTTTATCTTTCCAGAACTGTGAAACTGGACACTCCTCAACAGACAGGCCTTGAAGTCCAAAATTCCTCAGTGTACTGTTGCCATTATCTACACTGCCACCAACTGAACTCTTAGCTGTCAGACTGCCATGTGATCTGTCACATTGAGCCTTTGCCACATTCTGATGAGCTGCTTGCTGCTTGACATCATTAAAATACTCCAATGCAATGCAAGGGTACACATCCGCCACTTTAGCATTTCGTCTCAGGGTAACTGGCGATGTTGTTGGATTCACAATCTTCACAGGGAGCCATCCATCCCCCCACAGAGGCGTAACTACTCTCCCCACTAGTATGTGTCGATTCACACAACGAGACGTGCTGGGCTCGACAACAACAGTACTGCCCACAGAGAGTTTTGTCTTTGGCGGTAGGCGGCCCCACACCAGATGCTCACTCATGGGTTGGAGCGTTACTGCTATCTTCAACTTAATGGTGCCCACTTTATCTGGGATGGAGTCTCCTCTCCATCTCTCCAGATTTGACATCACACTGGCTAGAGGAACCTGGTGTACCCGCCACCCGCCAGTAGCTGTCATTTGATTTGAACTGTCTAATCAGAGACTTCAACACATTAGTTCCCACAATGAGTTCATCAACCTGCCCATCAACAATAAGCACTGGGACTACATAACAGAAGCCATAAAGTTGAATTTTTAAGTCACACATGCCCACTGGGCTAGTTTGTTCCCACCACAACCCACCAGGATGATGTCTGAAGGAGCTAGAAAGTTCCCCTCTACCACTCCTGCCTCCCTCAACCGAGGTACAATATCTGCGCGCAGAGTAGTAGCCATGGACCCACTATCTAACATCCCCTTCAGCTCAACTTTATCCTGTACTAGCACAGTGGTGTAAAACAAACTGTCATTCTGATTGTGTTCTGAAAAATGACTGTGTTGTTCTTGGGTACTGACTCACAAAAGTAAGAATAAACAGATTGGATATCATCATCAGTGGAGGAAAAATAAGAATGCCCCACATTGCAGACGCTCTTATCCAGAGCGACTTACAGTTAGTGCATACGTTATTAATTTTTTTCATACCCCCCGTGGGAATCGAACCCACAACCCTGGCGTTGCAAACACCATGCTCTACGAACTGAGCCGGCCATTCCCTCCACTACCCTAGGCGACGCTGGTCCAATTGTGCGCCGCCCCATGGGTCTCCCGGTCGCGGCCGGCTACGACAGAGCCTGGATTCGAACCAGGATCTCTAGTGGCACAGCTAGCACTGCGATGTAGTGCCTTAGACCACTGCGCCACTCACAGACTGAGTATTGCTGACCAGAGCCTTCTCTAACAAAGTCAAAACTTTCTTTAATGTCCCACCCTCAGATACAGATGGTGCCTGGTCTGGTTCACGGCCACATTGAGAAAAAGATGACACATTAGGTCTTTTCACAGGACCCACTCCCTCCTGAGGGCAGTCAAAAACAGCAGCAACCTGCTGTGAAAGTTGTGTTCTACATGCTTTACGTTCCCTTAACAGTTCATCCAACCGATCCTGTACCTCACTGGCTGTCCAGTCACGAATGGGTTTGCTCTTGAACACTTGGGCCAACTCTTTATCAGGACAGTTGCGTACAAATATGACTGCCAACTCTGAGCACTGATTGGGTAAGGTCCTGCCCTCACTCACAAGGTACTGTTCGGCTGCCTCTGCAGCTTTGTTAAGCCTAATCCAGAAATCTATTGGACCCTCATTAGCATATGGTTTGATTGAATAGAAATCAGCTAATGGCATACCTGAGCAGACAGTATCCCCAAAGTGTTGCTTGAAAACACTGAACACCGCCTTAACATCTGTGACAACAAGGTTGTTACGCTTCCAGACTTTGGTCACATCCCGTGCCCTCCCCATGAGCCTAGACATCACCTCCCCAACATTCCCAGACCCAGTGTAACCCCTCTTCTCTAGGTAGACTTCCATTAACTCCTCCCACTCGAGGACAGAGTACTTATCTGAGCCATCACCCCTAAAAAGAGGTGGAGCACTAACATCTGACTTCACAACCAGATTCAGCTTGGACGCATCAATAAAGGTTGACCCACACTGCTCAGGCAGGGGAAACTGCTGGGGTTGGTGAGGGGGACGGGCAGGAGAAAGACTTGAAACCCCAGGCTGCAGTAAACTCGCTCTGATAGATTCTCCTATCTCTGAACCAATCTGCTTAATAAGGTCACTAAGCTGACTCGGAGGCGTCCCATTATCACCGAGTACTGTGGATGATGGTACATCAAAAGACAGAGGTGGGATACCCTGGTCAGGTGGAACAAACAGCCTACCCCTCCCAGTGCTTGCAAACTCAGGACTAGCAAACGCTCTACTCCCAGGAGCTGACTGTACAATTGGTGTAAATGGAAGGACACCCCTCCCTCTACCCACACTAAAATCCCCAGCATAACACATCTTATGGATTTGAGAATCTTCCATGGCTCAACAGAGCACTAAAATACAATGTAATTTAGTGCATTCAAATACCAAAAAAAATTAATGCAATAAACAAATTCATCCAAAACATACAAATAAGCACGAATACCTGTATTTAATGAATATGCTACATTCACTTTCACTGTTTACAGTATATATTCACTTACAGTAAGCCATCAACAAATTCACATGCGCAGGTCGTGCACCTCATCCACATGCACAGCTCCGGCAGTCGGCTTGAGCTGACCAGTCGGCAGGTCACGTAATTAGGACACTGCCACAACTGGAATTCTGATGGTTGGATAATTTTTATTCGACCTGCACACGAAGAGACAACACACAATATGTTAGCTCTTGGTGCAGCCACAGCTCTCGGGCACCTTGCTAGTTGAAGGTCAGGCAAAAGAGAACAGGTGCTGCATGCACACATTCAGTGCCTAACAACACACTATACAATACAAGTAAAATGATATACAACATAATTCTGACAAAATAAATGACATACCTGTACACGAAGAGACAACACACAATAGCTTAGCCCTTGGTGCAGCCACAGCTCTCGGGCACCTGCGTGAGCACATAGAAACTCACTGTCTAATCAGAGACTTCAACACATTAGTTCCCACAATGAGTTCATCAACCTTCCCATCAACAATAAGCACTGGGACTACATAACAGAAGCCATAAAGTTGAATTTTTAAGTCACACATGCCCACTGGGCTAGTTTGTTCCCACTACAACCCACCAGGATGATGTCTGAAGGAGCTAGAAAGTTCCCCTCTACCACTCCTGCCTCCCTCAACCGAGGTACAATATCTGCGCGCAGAGTAGTAGCCATGGACCCACTATCTAACATCCCCTTCAGCTCAACTTTATCCTGTACTAGCACAGTGGTGTAAAACAAACTGTCATTCTGAGAAATTCTCATTGTGTTCTGAAAAATGACTGTGTTGTTCTTGGGTACTGACTCACAAAAGTAAGAATAAACAGATTGGATATCATCATCAGTGGAGGAAAAATAAGACACACAAAGGGTCAGACAGACAGGCAGACATAATTAGCAATGCAAAAAAGCTATGAAACTGACCCTCACACACTACACGCTCCTGTAGTCTATGTACGGGTAGTTAATATCACATGATTTGGGGAGAGCTGGTTTAGTAATAAAAAGGTGGCTTATGGCTTGTTCATTGCGCATTCCCACATACTTGATTCCTGAGGCTTGAGCTGCCTTAGCTACTTCAATGACTGGAACACCAACTATTCCAAACATATATTCTACATTCTGTAGAGAGTTACATGTAGATACAGTATATTTACCTTTTTTTAAACATTTTTAGTCATTTAGCAGACGCTCTTATCCAGAGCGATTTACAGTTAGTGAGTGCATACATTTTCATACTGAATTGTATATGAATTGTTACAATGTAGTTTAGATTTTCTTTGCATTGACACACACATTGGCATGCATCAACAAGGGTGTAAACATATACTATTCCACATAAACATCTAAATGTTTTTCTACAACAATATTAATAGTTAGCTATACCAGTGCAATGACCTATGGCACACTTTCACAACTCATAGTGTTACATTCTCACTGCCAAGGACATGATCAGCGACTAATATATTATTAGCAACACGGTTACACAGTATAACACTCTTTTATATATATTGCACACACTTCACCTGAGCTTTTAGTGCCTCTGCAATGAGCTGAGCCCCAGTCACATCTTCCATTATTATTGTCGAGAAATCTGTTCAAAGTGCAAACGCGGTTAGCAATGATTTCTTGGACTTGTTGTTCAGTAGCTTATAAATCGTGTTTAGATCTCTTGCAAATCATTAGTTTTGTCTGCTTTCCAGCATGCATTACATGAGTAGCTTTTTCTTCTTCAGTGGGGTTTATAGGCAGTTGGCATCCAACGTTATGGTGCATTACTGCCCCCTATTGTACAGAAGTGTGGACATGAGCCGTGCAATAGCAGTCATGAATATTTAATAAACTAGTAGCATTTTTCTTTTTTTATTGCAAGAAATACATAATAAGCCCTCATTATGTGTTTATAACTGCACTTTACTTAACACTTAACTCAATTAAGTCATTATGAGTGTATGACAGTATGAAAAAAAAAATGTATGCACTCACTAACTGTAAGTCGCTCTGGATAAGAGCTTCTGCTAAATGACTAAAATGTAAAATGTAAATGACTTGAGTGTATGCATTATAGATATAGGCTTCATAGAAAGTGTTACAAATGTTCTCCTGTCATCTTATAGGAGATCCATTCATGGATTTAGTTATGGCTTGAGAATGTGACTGGTCTACGGAGTTCTCCTTTATGTCTGTCTTTATATGTGACAACAACTTTTCTGTATTATGTGTATTTCCACAATCAATAATCATAAACGGTACTTCACTATGAATACTTTTGACTATGTGGTTTGAAGTACTTTACCGTTATCTTGCACATACATGAAGACTACTATAGACAGAAATCAATGCAGTAATGTTTTATTAAATAAAGGCTCTGATTAAAATATCATATTAATAAAATCAGGCATTTGGCTAATTCTTCTTCCCAGAAGCTCCTCTGAATGGTTTGGAGATGGCTCTGGAGAGAGCGTGTAACACCCTGACTATGAGTGGGCGTTTACGGGACTGGGACTCCTGGGGAGCAGGGGCCGGTGTGGTTGTCAGGTCCTCCTTGGGTGGGGAAGTGGATGGAACCTCTGGAACCTCACACTCAGCATCTGTCATAAGAACATTTCATAATCAGAAAATGAATGTGTGTGTTTGTGTCTGTCCGTCTGTCCGTCTGTCCGTCTGCCTGTCCGTCTGTCTGCCTGTCTGCCTGTCTGTCCGTCTGCCTGTCTGTCCGTCTGTATGCCTGTCTGCCTGTCTGTCTGTCTGTCCGTCAGTCTGTCTGTCTGTCTGTCTGTCTGCCTGCCTGCCTGCCTGTCCGTCTGCCTGTCCGTCTGTCTGTCTGCCTGTTTGCCTGTCTTTTTGTCTGCCTGTATGTCTGTCTGCCCGTCCGTCTGCCTGTCAGTCTGCCTGTCTGTCTGCATGTCTGTCCGTCGGTCTGCCTGTATCTGTTGTCACTGTTTTAACAAGCTTGTCATAGGGTGATACATCAATATGACATTATCGATGCTTATCACTTACCCTGTGAAATATGAGTCTCTCTGAGACGTTTGGTAGGCAGAGCATCCTGTTCTGGATGTCTCTTCGGTTTCCCTTTTGTCTTGAACAGCTGTTGACAAAACACATCAGGACAACTGAGCCTGTGTAAAATACAGAGTGTGCATCCTAAAAGGCACCCTATTCGCTACGTAAGGCACTACTTTTGACAAGGGCCCAGAGAGCTCTGGTAAAAAGTCGTGCACTATATAGGGAATAGGGTGCCATTTGGGACATAACCATTGACTCTCTCCCATGTGTATTAGGATTGCATTACAGCGTCCTCACTCAACCTCCTAAAGACAATGACAACAGTTTTGTTCTAATGCTGAGAGACAATAGGGGTGTAGTGAATCTGTAGGGTAAATTTCAGCCCTGCCTTACAGAGGTAATCTCAAAACACAGAGCACCCTACCTTAATCATGATCTTTGGAAACTTATGCATTTTCGGTAGGAAACGCCACTTCCTGTTCTTCTTAGTCTCTTCCCCTCTGGCAGAGGGAAGACGGGCCATGCCGTCAGCCTTTACATCAGCCGGGCTAAGGCTCCTGGCAGGGAATTCCTCAGTAGCATTAAGGTCAGCTACAACACCATGAGTGATGTCACTTGTGGCATTGCTGGTGTCTGAGTGAGAAGAGCACGCTAGTGTGACCGACCTGTGTACAATAACTGGGAGAAGAGGACGCAGCCATTGAAGTCAGTCACTGCATCCCAAATGGCATTCTCTTCACTTTATAGTGCACTACTTTTGACCAGGGCCCATAGGGTCTGGTCAAAAGTAGTGCACTAAATATGGAAGAAGGTGCCATTTTGGACACAACCAGTGAATTTCACATCATAAAACGCAATGTATTGAGCATCATGTTACAATTAAGTCCTATGCAGATGAAAATAGGTACTTTCACTTACCATCCTCCATTGTAGACTTGGACACATAAGTCAGGCTGTCCATCACCACGTCTGTCATCAACTTGATGACCTGATCCAAAACCATTTCAGCCGATGGTGGCATAGGCCTTCCCATACACTGCCCCAGGAGTCTCCTAACAGAAGTCTGGGCAAAGTTGTAAATGAGCTCTGAGGCATCGTCCTTTGACAGCTTCCTCAGGGCTGGTTTAGGCAGCGCTGGTTGAGAGAGGCTTCTGTGGCCAACCATGGATTGAAGCTGGCGGTTTATGGTTATCTCCTGAATGAGACCATGGACCTTTGCGATCAGGTTGCCAGATGCACCTTGAAGGGCTTCAACTGACAGGAGCCTATCCAGATGTTCTTCTGCTGAAGTCATCTCTGGGTCGTCCGTCTTCAATGTGTCCATTATAGTTTTCACTATGATATTGGTGTCAGATATGTTTATTTCTTGTTGGCTCACAAGCGTTGACCGTGAACCTGTCTCGTCCATTGCGATAGAGGTATGGGATTCTGTCCTTGTGATTTCATCGGCAGCGCTCATGTCAGGCAACTGGTCAAGGCTCTCCAGTACAGAGTCTAACATGTTAGTGGCTATCAGACACTCCTCACTTGCAATCTGCCCAACAGATGAACTCTCAGAGTTGGCCACTCTACACTTGATCACATTTAAGATCAAGCTGAGCGTCTTCTTTGCAGTTTTGCTAAAGCCTTCTTGGCTGACTGCCACTGTTACGTCTTTTAGAGCCACAAGAGGTTTGCAATTTTCACTCAATCCACTGCCGTGGAGAGGAGAGGCTCTCTTCAAACTGTTGTTGCTCACAACTGACATACTCCTGGTGGGCAGAGTGACATCCTCACTGCATGTGTCAATTACATGGTGGTCTGTTGAAGAGCCACTCGAAGACAGAAGGGTTTTAGACCTTTTAGCCAAACAGACTTTTGACAAAGGCTTCTCACTTCTCACAGACGGAGGGCGGCTCCTGTCCTCAACAAGAGCAGTGTCAGCGGACTTAGAACGTCTGAGTGTCTCCACAGGGGCGGAGTCCAGCACATATTTGGCTGTGGTGACTGACACTGGTGGAAAAGAGAAAAAGATGTTCAGTCTATCCTTTACTCTGTGGTACATGGTTTGAGCAGCATCCAATAAGTTGTCAAAGACAACTCTGGGTTTGAGCTGGAACTCCAGCTTTTTCTCTCCTAGTGGGAAGGAGTCTGCGTCGTCCACAGTGTACTGGGATACACTTTCAAGGTCTTGCATGATAATATTTACTATATCTTCGGCTGTAGAAACCGCATGGTGTGAGAAGGTGGTGCTAGGCATGCTCTGTAGCAAAGAATGGCTGGCTTTGCTAGCAGCTCTGAGAATGGTCTCACTCACAATGTGTTTGGCCTTAGCTCGGAACTCAGCACTGTGAAAGCTCTGGATGGAAATGTTAGAGGTTCTGCTGGCTGCACTAAGAGATTGCGTGAGTGTGGCAATCTCGGCTGACGTCACATCACTCGAAATGGTGAGGTCCTCCAATTTCGAAATTATCGAGTCCAACTTCTGGTTGAAGTCGAAGGATGAATTTGACGTGCTCTCCCCAACGGAAGCGGAGCAGTCTTCCTTTGAAGTGTCCACCCTCAGCACCGAGATCACCTGTTTGATTACCCCTTTAGTGCAGGTGTCGAGGGTGAGCTGGTAGGCTGAGGCTGGGGACTTAGAAGGGGTCTTACTGTCTGTCTTCTGTACAGGAGACACTGCCAAAGTGGCCTCAGTTACAGGAGATTCCTGCACAGTGGCCTCAGTTACAAGTAGTCCAGTTGCAGAAAGCTCGATTTGCACAGGAGTATTTTTTCCCTCAGTGAGATGGTGGGAGGTGAACAGCTTCCTTAGTTTGTCCAGGGTTTTGGTATAAATCTTCTGGGAACCTGAACTCACTTCCACCCAGAACATTTTGCGACCTGATTTCGTACGCATGGAGGCCTTATTGACCTCAGATACCTCATGCAGTTCGGAAATAATTCCACCAAAGAGATCAGAGGATGCCTCCTCAATATTCTCTGAGGAAACATGGACAGATAGGATTTCCGACAGTTTTCCACAAGTGTCGGTTTTATCCAGCGCAGCAGTATATGTCACAGCTGCATCCTGAATGACCTGAGTGATGCATTGCTCAGCTTTGACAATATACTCCTCCACTGGTTGACCATGGAGGATGTCAACTTTATCAGCAGGGAGCTCCTTCTGAATACTCACATTCTCCTCTGATGGGCATGGGTTGTTGAAGATAATGCTCTCAGTGACCATCTTAGAGGAGGCGAGAGATGAGTCGAGAAGCAGAGATCTGTATATTGTCGAGGTGGACATCTCTGGGTGCTTTATCACAGCAGCCTCCTCCAAAATGGCCGACGGGCCCTGGAGGATGTCAGAGATATCCATGTCCTCAATGGTCTCTACCAGAGACGATAGTAGGTCTCTGGCTGCCAGGTTGGTAGGTCTCTGGTTCTCGAGCTCTGTTTTGATTGCTTGACAGGCAGTTGCCAGAGCAACAACAGAGCGAGAACACAACTGCTTCAAGGTGGAGTCAGAAAAAGATGATGACAGATCTGTCATGGACATGGTGGAGAGTTGACTCTCAGAGACAAATGGGCTGAGTTTGACAGACACCTGTCTGACCAAGTCCCCAGCAAGAGCTCTCATATTTATTGCTCCACTAGCTGAGTTGTGGGAGCAGGCACTCTGTGGCCTTGACGGGTTCCTGTTATCCAAAAATCCTGTTATCCAAAAAACCTCAAGTACAAGATCCACAACATCGGATGACACTTCTGTCACTCTGTTGTCGGACAGAAATGTACTTGGATGAATGGTGCCTGCATTCACAGTCCAGTCGCAAATTGAGTTGTTGGACTGACTCTGGACTAGTGGAACTAGACAGGTTTCACTTGGACCTTTGCCAAAGAGCTCTGCCATTTTGAGCAGAACTGATCTTAAGACCTTTGACTTGGAAATGTTCAGCAGTGGGTCGTTGTTGGACAGTCTGGTGGATGGTCTGCTAGCCGATCTGTGAACCACTAGGCTTTGTATTTCTGCCGAAATGGCAGTTAGAAAATAGGTCAAGGGGCTGGACGCTCTCCCCTCATTTCCTCCGTTGGCTTTAGCCTTGATGATGCTATCTATGATGATGACTATGACCTGTCCAGCCAGAGGACCCAAGATGGCCTCAAGCTCCCTCTCTAACTCAAGGGGAGACTTGTGGCCGAGCGCAATATGCTCTATGGCATGGGAATACATCTTAGAAGTCGCCATGCTTAGCATCTCTTGGGCAAACTGTTGACTTGCTGAGATACTTCCAGTCAGCAGAACTAGAGTTCCCTGACTGACACTTCGCATTAGCTCAGCCAATCTGGAGTTGAGAAGGTTTATAACCAACTCGACAATACCCATCATAAACTTGCCATCCGTTGACATTTTGCTAGGTCTGTATTTCTCCTGTCTACTCCGTTTGGGCAGCGGTACGATGTCACCCTGCGACTGGCCGCTCTGGACCATGTCGAAGACAGAGTCCTCAGAGATGCCAAACACAGATCTCAGTGGTGCTGAGTGTTGTCTGTGTCTCATCTCTCTATCGCCACCCTCAGGTGAGGAGACATATCGCTCTTCGTTCTCACTTAGCAAAGAGGTCATGGACCTGCAGAATGCACAACATAAATGAATAGTATATGGTAACAAAATAAAAAATATGATCCAAGAATTTGGGACACAAACTCAACCTTGTTATTGTTATTCAAAGGAAGCATTGTGAACCATCTCAAACCACACTCAGAGCAAACATTAACATTCAGAGTAAACGTTTTAGAGTGGTTGTGTAGTATCTAAGTAGTATTTCTCACTAAGTGGATCTGGAATGGATATTTGTACCTATAACAGGAAATACCTGCAAAAAGAGGAGGGGATAGAGCTAGGTATCTGTGAGAGGAGGGGATAGGGCTAGATACCTGTGAGAGGAGGGGATAGGGCTACGTACCTGTGAGAGGAGGGGATAGGGCTAGGTACCTGTGAGAGGAGGGGATAGGGCTAGGTACCTGTGAGAGGCGTGGATAGGGTTAGGTACCTGTGAGAGGAGGGGATAGGGCTAGGTACCTGTGAAAGGAGGGGATAGGGCTAGGTACCTTTGAGAGGCGTGGATAGGGGTAGGTACCTGTGAGAGGAGGGGATAGGGCTAGGTACCTTTGAGAGGCGTGGATAGGGGTAGGTACCTGTGAGAGGAGGGGATAGGGGTAGGTACCTGTGAGAGGAGAGGATAGGGCTAGGTACCTTTGAGAGGAGGGGATAGGGCTAGGTACCTGTGAGAGGAGAGGATAGGGCTAGGTACCTTTGAGAGGAGGGGATAGGGCTAGGTACCTGTGAGAGGCATGGATAGGGCTAGGTACCTGTTAGAGGCATGGATAGGGCTAGGTACCTGTGAGAGGCATGGATAAGGCTAGGTACCTGTGAGAGGCGTGGATAGGGCTAGGTACCTGTGAGAGGAGGTG
Organism: Coregonus lavaretus; assembly: GCF_964263955.1. NCBI lineage: Eukaryota > Metazoa > Chordata > Actinopteri > Salmoniformes > Salmonidae > Coregonus > Coregonus lavaretus. The sequence goes on from NW_028156410.1 coordinate 376,349, forward strand.
ATAGGGCTAGGTACCTGTTAGAGGCATGGATAGGGCTAGGTACCTGTGAGAGGAGGGGATAGGGCTAGGTACCTGTGAGAGGAGGGGATAGGGCTAGGTACCTGTGAGAGGCGTGGATAGGGGTAGGTACCTGTGAGAGGAGGGGATAGGGCTAGGTACCTGTGAAAGGAGGGGATAGGGCTAGGTACCTTTGAGAGGCGTGGATAGGGGTAGGTACCTGTGAGAGGAGGGGATAGGGCTAGGTACCTTTGAGAGGCGTGGATAGGGGTAGGTACCTGTGAGAGGAGGGGATAGGGGTAGGTACCTTTGAGAGGAGGGGATAGGGCTAGGTACCTGTGCGAGGAGAGGATAGGGCTAGGTACCTTTGAGAGGAGCGGATAGGGCTAGGTACCTGTGAGAGGCATGGATAGGGATAGGTACCTGTTAGAGGCATGGATAGGGCTAAGGTACCTGTGAGAGGAGGGGAAAGGCGTGGGAGTGCGTGTGCTGCAGGCGGTTCTGGCGCTGGTGCACCTGCTGGGTCCTCCACTACAGCTGAATCTGACGCTGCGGCCAAGAGAGGTCACCTCTCCTGCCTCATTACTTCCTGATCCAGAAGAGCTTGGCGAATCAGAGAGCTCTATCTGCATGGTGAGGTCAAGGGCGGGAACAACCACAGTGGATGTAGACTCCATCACCCATGCTACAATATCCATTGAGAGGAGGGGATAGGGCTAGGTACCTGTGAGAGGAGAGGATAGGGCTAGGTACCTTTGAGAGGAGGGGATAGGGCTAGGTACCTGTGAGAGGCATGGATAGGGCTAGGTACCTGTGCGAGGAGAGGATAGGGCTAGGTACCTGTGAGAGGCATGGATAAGGCTAGGTACCTGTGAGAGGCGTGGATAGGGCTAGGTACCTGTGAGAGGAGGTGATAGGGCTAGGTACCTGTTAGAGGCATGGATAGGGCTAGGTACCTGTGAGAGGAGGGGATAGGGCTAGGTACCTGTGAGAGGAGGGGATAGGGCTAGGTACCTGTGAGAGGCGTGGATAGGGGTAGGTACCTGTGAGAGGAGGGGATAGGGCTAGGTACCTGTGAGAGGCGTGGATAGGGGTAGGTACCTGTGAGAGGAGGGGATAGGGGTAGGTACATGTGAGAGGAGGGGATAGGGCTAGGTACCTGTGAGAGGAGGGGATAGGGCTAGGTACCTGTTAGAGGCATGGATAGGGCTAAGGTACCTGTGAGAGGAGGGGAAAGGCGTGGGAGTGCGTGTGCTGCAGGCGGTTCTGGCGCTGGTGCACCTGCTGGGTCCTCCACTACAGCTGAATCTGACGCTGCGGCCAAGAGAGGTCACCTCTCCTGCCTCATTACTTCCTGATCCAGAAGAGCTTGGCGAATCAGAGAGCTCTATCTGCATGGTGAGGTCAAGGGCGGGAACAACCACAGTGGATGTAGACTCCATCACCCATGCTACAATATCCATGCACTTGGCACTAAACTCATGTCTGCTCATCTGCAATGTTAAAAGACCATACAGAGTTAGTTTGTTAAAGGGGCTGCACTGATATAAAACGTAGAACCATTTACTCAAGCTAGTCAATTAAAGCAGTGGTTCAGGATTAAAGGTCCTGCAGGATTTCCACAAATTAATGTTTGGTCCATTTTACCAACATTAACTACTTTAGAGGTGACTATAACTCACCCCGGCACGCATATTCTCACTCAGCAGATTCCAATGGCTGAAAAGTAAATAAATGCAAGTACACAATGAACTACATGACATTACCTCTATTATCTTAGACTACGTTATGGATGGACATTACCTCTATTATTTTAGATTACGTTATGGATGGACATTACCTCTATGATTTTAGATTACGTTATGGATGGACATTACCTCTATTATTTTAGATTACGTTATGGATGGACATTACCTCTATTATTTTAGATTACGTTATGGATGGACATTACCTCTATTATTTTAGATTACGTTATGGATGGACATTACCTCTATTATCTTAGATTACGTTATGGATGGACATTACCTCTATTATCTTAGACTACGTTATGGATGGACCTCTATGGAACTAGGCCACACCCAGACATCCCTGATTGGTTATTTGGTCCGTTGAGTCCTTTGTATTGGCCCGAGACTATGGGAGACTCTCAATCTCCTCGCCTCCTTCTCAAAACCCATTGGATGAGAAGGTCAGAAGGGCGGGACCTCTGGCTTTCTCATCCAATGGGTTTTGAGAAGAGAGGACACGAGGAGTATGCAATTGAGATAGGGAACATATCTAGGGGATGCATGGGGAAGCCAAAGAGCAACTTACTCGTCCTTCATGCCCTGCACAAAGGTGTGTAGGTCTGGGTAGCTTCTCTTTCCCCTGCTGAGGGTGAGGCTGGTCTGGGAAGTTTCATCCTTGTGGGTCACGGTAGTGAAGGTCACCACTGCAGCCTGCTGGCGACAACAGAAAGCAGAGTTAGGCTGTAATTCAATTTTGCGTCATTAAAACACAAAATATCTCAATGAAATGTCATACATGTAATAGAAAAATACATCAAATACATCAACTTGTCCGACAGAGATTTACATGGTTACAAAAACGTCACGCCACTTTTTTCCAAGATGGCGAAGTAGTGCAGTCCTGTTTCTGTCGTGTGTCTGTAAATAGCCTGTAAATACCCTGTTTTTTGTATTTTTCGTACATATTTCCCTATCAGACTTTTCATCCTTCTACAAAATATACTTTCCTGCAACCCGCCTCACTCAATGTGGAACGGATTCTATTATCGACTTACCTTTATCTAGAATCTCCAGTTGAAACTAGCTAGCCAGCTAACTAGCTACTTGCTATTAGCCACAGCTAGCGGTGTTTCACCCAGAACATTGGATTTTTTTCCGCGGGATTAATTTTCATCACTGGACATTGATCACCGGATATTCGGCCAGTCTGCACAGCGCGTTATCGACCCAGAACATATCAGTTTTTCCGCCGGAATCACTGAATCACTGGACCTTTAACTCCGGATTCATCGCTACCAGCTGGCTACAACAAAACGGACGCTGTGGTCTGGCTAATCATCCTGAGCTAGGCCCATCTCCCGGCTATCTACCTCTCTGTCAACCGGACAGGACCACCTAGTGTTGACACGGAGCCCCGCCGATCCTACACGACTGGTCTGCCGACGAAATCGTCTGATGTGGTTACGACGTTAACCACGAAGATTCCATCCATCTGCTAGCCCTGGCCCGCTAGCACACGCTAGCCGTGGCCTCTTACTAGTGCTTCACCACCGGACCTTATGATAACTCAGCTATACAGCTGATATCTGCTGGACTGTTCCTTTTTACGGTACTACATCCTGTTTATGTTTAGCCTCAGCCCAAACATGGTTAGTTTATTGTTGTTTCGGTTATTTCTAATTGTACTATATCACTGTAGACCCCCCAGCCTAGCTAAACCTGCCTTAGATAGCTCCTTTGCACCTCCCCCTATACACGCGGAGACCGACTCAATTGATGACTCCAGCGATGCTATCTCTTTCATTGTTACCCAACGCTTAGGTTTACCTCCACTTTACTCATATCCTTCCATATCCTTGTCTGTACATAATGCCCTGAATCTTTTCTATAACACCCGGAAATCTGCCCCCTTTATTCTATGTACCCAACGCACTAGAAGACCAGTTCTTAAAGCCTTTAGCCGTATCCTTATTCTAGTCCTCCTCTGTTCCTCTGGTGATGTAGAGGCTAACCCAGGCCCTGCAGCCCTCAGTATCACTCCTACTCCCCAGGCGCTATCATTTGATGACTTCTGTAATCGCAAAAGTCTTGGTTTCTTGCACATAAATATCAGAAGTCTACATCCTAAGTTTGAGTTATTCACTGCGTTAGCACACTCTGCCAACCCTGATGTTCTAGCAGTGTCTGAATCCTGGCTCAGGAAGGCCACCAGAAATTCTGAAATTTCCATCCCCAACTATAACATTTTCCGTCTAGATAGAACTGCCAAAGGGGGTGGAGTTGCAATCTACTGTAGAGATAGCCTGCAGAGCTCTATCATACTATCCAGGTCTGTGCCCAAACAGTTTGAGCTTCTACTTCTAAAAATCCACCTTTCCAGAAATAAGTCTCTCACTGTTGCCGCTTGCTACAGACCCCCCTCAGCCCCCAGCTGTGCCCTGGACACAATATGTGAATTGATTGCCCCCCATTTATCCTCAGAGTTTGTACTGCTTGGTGACCTAAATTGGGATATGCTTAATACCCCAGCCATCCTACAATCCAAGCTAGATGCCCTCAACCTCACGCAAATTATCAACGAAACTACCAGGTACAACCCTAAATCCGTAAACATGGGTACCCTCATAGATATCATCCTGACTAACATACCCTCTAAATACACCTCAGCTGTCTTCAACCAGGATCTCAGCGATCACTGCCTTATTGCCTGCGTCCGTAACGGGTCCGCGGTCAAACGACCACCCCTCATCACTGTCAAACGCTCCCTAAAACACTTTAGCGAGGAGGCCTTCCTAATTGACCTGGCCCAGGTATCCTGGATGGATATAGATCTCATTCCGTCAGTAGAGGATGCCTGGTTGTTCCTTAAAAGTAATTTCCTCTCAATCTTAAATAAACATGCCCCATTCAAAAAATACAGAACTAAGAACCGATATAGCCCCTGGTTCTCCTCAGACTTGACTGCCCTTGACCAGCACAAAAACATCCTGTGGCGTACAGCATTAGCATCAAATAGCCCCCGCGATATGCAACTTTTCAGGGAAGTTAGGAACCAATATACACAAGCAGTCAGGAAAGCAAAGGCTAACTTTTTCAAACAGAAATTTGCATCCTGTAGCACTAACTCCAAAAAGTTTTGGGACACTGTAAAGTCCATGGAGAATAAGAGCACTTCCTCCCAGCTGCCCACTGCACTGAGGCTAGGAAACACTATCACCACCGATAAATCTACAATAATCGAGAATTTCAACAAGCATTTTGCTACAGCTGGCCATGCTTTCCATCTGGCTACCACTAACCCGGCCACCAACTCTGCACCCTCTGCTGCAACTTGCCCATGCCCCCCCCGCTTCTCCTTCACACAAATTCAGACAGCTGATGTTTTGAAAGCGCTGCAAAATCTGGACCCCTACAAATCAGCTGGGCTAGACAATCTGGACCCTTTCTTTCTATAACTAGCCGCCGAAATTGTCGCAACCCCTATTACTAGTCTGTTCAACCTCTCTTTCATAACGTCTGAGATCCCCAGAGATTGGAAAGCTGCCGCGGTCATCCCCCTCTTCAAAGGGGGTGACACTCTAGATCCAAACTGCTACAGACCTATATCCATCCTGCCCTGCCTTTCGAAAGTATTCGAAAGCCAAGTTAACAAACAGATCATCGACCATTTCGAATACCACCGTACCTTCTCCGCTATGCAATCCGGTTTCCGAGCTGGTCACGGGTGCACTTCAGCCACGCTCAAGGTCCTAAACGATATTATAACCGCGATTGATAATAGACAGTACTGTGCAGCCGTCTTCATCGACCTGGCCAAGGCTTTCGACTCTGTCAACCACCGCATTCTTATTGGCAGACTAAATAGCCTTGGTTTCTCAAATGACTGCCTCGCCTGGTTCACCAACTACTTCTCAGATAGAGTTCAGTTTGTCAAATCGGAGGGCCTGTTGTCTGGACCTATGGCAGTCTCTATGGGGGTGCCACAGGGTTCAATTCTTGGGCCGACACTTTTCTCCGTGTATATCAATGATGTCGCTCTTGCTGCTGGTGACTCTCAGATCCACCTCTACGCAGACGACACCATTTTGTATACATCTGGCCCTTCATTGGACACTGTGTTAACAAACCTCCAAACGAGCTTCAATGCCATACAACAATCCTTCAGTAGCCTTCAACTGCTCTTAAACACTAGTAAAACTAAATGCATGCTTTTCAATCGAACGCTGCTAGCACCCGCCCACCCGACTAGAATCACCACTCTCGACGGGTCTGACCTAGAGTATGTGGACAACTACAAATATCTAGGTGTCTGGTTAGACTGTAAACTCAACTTCCAGACTCACATAAAGAATCTCCAATCCAAAGTTAAATCTAGAATCGGCTTCCTATTTCGCAACAAAGCCTCCTTCACTCATGCTGCCAAACATGCCCTCGTAAAACTGACTATCCTACCGATCCTTGACTTCGGCGATGTCATTTACAAAATAGCCTCCAACACTCTACTCAGCAAATTGGATGTAGTCTATCACAGTGCCATCCGTTTTGTCTCCAAAGCCCCATACACTACCCACCACTGTGACCTGTACGCTCTTGTTGGCTGGTCCTCACTACATGTTCGTCGTCAAACCCACTGGCTCCAGGCCATCTATAAATCACTGCTAGGCAAATCCCCGCCTTATCTTAGCTCATTGGTCACCATAGCAGCACCCACCCGTAGTCTGCGCTCCAGCAGGTATATCTCACTGGTCATTCCCAAAGCCAACACCTCCTTTGGCCGCCATTCCTTCCAGTTCTCTGCTGCCAATGACTGGAACGAATTGCAAAAATCTCTGAAGCTGGAGACTCTTATCTCCCTCAATAACTTTAAGCATCAGTTGTCAGAGCACCTTACCGATCACTGCACCTGTACACAGCCCATCTGAAATTAGCCCACCCAACTACCTCATCCCTATATTGTTATTTATTTTGCTCTTTTGCACCTCAGTATCTCTATTTGCACATAATCTCTTGCACATCTAGCATTCCAGTGTTAATACTATTGTAATTATTCTGCACTATAGCCTATTTATTGCCTTACCTCCATAACTTGCTACATTTGCACACACTGTATATATATTTTCTGTTGTATTTCTGACTTTATGTTTTTTTACCCCATATGTAACTCTGTGTTGTTTTTATTGCACTACTTTGCTTTATCTTGGCCAGGTCGCAGTTGTAAATGAGAACCTGTTCTCAACTGGCTTACCTGGTTAAATAAAGGTGAAATAAAATAAAAAATAAATAAAATAAAATATTTTATGGGTTTCTAAAATCGCCTATGGGAAAAATTAATGGTGGAAAAACGATTGGAACCATTTCCCTGTTTGACCGCTAGGTTTTATGGGTATTATCACACCTCCACTGTAACACTCTATAGAGGGGTTGGTTGTTTAGCAACAAAACTGGCATGCAACTATGGGGCAAAATAGACAGGGTTTGACTTAGACAACATGTAAACTATATTTAGTCTCTAAATGTTTAATGTGTTGATAATCACAAGTTTACTGGAGAACGGAGACCAAGTAGAGACTTTCGGACAAGGTGGATGATTGTATAATATAAGGCAGTTTATTCAGAGGTAAAGATATCTGAAATCGCGTGCACGGACCCGTTCGTCAACCTCGTAGGGAGATATCTGAGAGCGCGCCCAAAACATTGTGTGCTGACATTTTATACAATAAAATAAAGTAGGTTGATTCTAGTAGTTCTGATCTTCCGATTGGTCCTGATGAGTTGGTCGAGGTCATCTCCATTGCATTGGCTCTGAGTCGGGTTCTTTGTCTTCAGATGTTCCTAAGAGAAGGGGTTTTTTGTGTGTGTGTGCTTAACAATGATGATGTGTGTGTATGTGTGTGTATGTGTGTGTATATGTGTGTGTGTGTGTATGTGTGTGTGTGTATGTGTGTGTATGTGTGTGTGTGTATGTGTGTGTATGTTTAACGATGATGATGTGTGTGTGTGTGTGTGTGTGTGTATGTGTGTGTGTGTGGGGGGGGTGTGTGTGTGTATGTCCTCAGAGCAATAACTCGTGAGTTTGGGAGAGCTGAGAGACCTATGGCGTGGGTGTTGTCCATAGCCACCTGCTGATAAGGCCGACAAGATAGAAGTCTTTGTGCATTGTATTAAATCCCAAGGCCCAACACAAGATGGGTTATGCACAAGATTTTAGTCAGACCAAGCTATAACATAATATATTTACTACGACAAATCCCTCTCTTCACGTCTCCCCAGAGACGTGACCAAGTAACAGTAAAGAAGGAAAACTTAAGACGTGACACAAGCTAACAGTGTAATTGGCAAAATAGGGAAAACTTTATCAGAAGATAAAGTTTTGATTCCCCCTCTTCACGTCTCACAAGAGACGTGACAAAAAGCTTAAATGCTATTCATCATCCAGATATCCTTGGTCAGCATCGTCAATAGCAAGCAAAGGAAACATCTGACCGTTATCTGCAGGATGTGGATCAATAGCGGTGGTTATAATCCTGGTTGTCAGCGTCCGTATGCATGGAATGCAACAGCATCCACAAAGCACTAGAATTGCAGCAAAATTAAGATGGATACAAGTATAGAAGAAACAAGCGTTTTATATTTACCAAACGCATCCATCCAAGAGTCCCACATTGAAGTGTCCACCCCTGAGTGGCTCTTCATCTTACCATTAAGAGTTTGTAACCCTTCCAGGGCAATTATCAAACTGCCATCTGTGGCTGTATTGTTGGGAATAAAGGTACAACATTGTTCACCAAACATAGCACATACTCCTCCTTTTTCAGCCAGGAGCATGTCGACAGCAATACGATTTTGGAAAGCCATGAGAGAGGTTGCAGCCAACTGGCCATGCACCGCCTCAAAACCTTGTTGTGTCCAATTGCCTAATTTTTAACATTAATGTATGCAGTTAATTCTATCAACGTTTTTATTAATAGTACAACAGTCAGCACCCAAAAGGACGAGCCCCCAAAAACTGTACTCCATGTACCCATGTTCAAGGGCAGTTTCACAGACAACAAAGAGAGAGTGTTCTTATCGGCCTGTTATGTGAAACAATCCATATCAGTACAGTGCTCCTCATTAATGCATTCCTTCCAAGCTATTCATCACATACAGATCCAAAAAATAAAACCCAACAATTTTATGGTGTCACTCTAAACAGAGTATAATCACCCTTAAGAATAACAGGATATGGAAATTAAATCACAACATTTAATGTTAATAGAAAATAAAAATAATAATTTTAACCCTCTATTCCTCCCCTACACCTAACATGTACTGAGTTGGCTACCAGCCACCCAGGAATCCTTTACCTTCACATCAGGAAGAATAAACAATCACAGTGGTTAGTAAAAACATAAGGTAATAAATGAGCAAGAACTGAAAATAAATGCGTGTATGTATTTTACTAGGCAAAACATGGATCATCCAGCTTGGTCTCAGAGTCAGCAGCAGAGTCACCTGCATCATCCTGGGCCGGTAACAACAGCATCATACCTGACGCCTGCACCACTCCTACCACTGACCTCCTGAGACAAGGGACGATGCAAGCAGCACAACACATTAACAGCAAAAACACAATTACTAGGGTCAGAAATCCAGTAACCACCATAGAAGAGTACTCACCAAACCAGTCACTCAGCCAGGAAATAAGGCAACATCCACAAAGAACAAGTATACCCATAGAGGCCATAACTTCACCCAGAATAGTCACAACAATAGTTTTCCATTTACCAAATATGTTATCAAACCAATCGTTTATGGAGCTATCAATACCAGAGTTCTTAACCAGTTCGTTCGCCAGCGTGGTGATGGTCACTCAAGCGCTTTGGTCACAGGCCCGTCCGGTGCTATATTGTTGGAGATGAAAGTACAACACATATATCCAAACAGAACACAAACCCCGTCCCGCTCAGCCAAAAGCATATCTAAAGCTATTCTATTCTGCCATGTCATTAAGCTAGTTGCCGCTGTCTGCTCAGCTAATCCCTTTATTGCATCACGAGTGTAGTTTATAAATATTTTGCTGGTTATATTAAATATAATTTATCCAATCTACATTTTTATTAATTGTTGACCATCAGAAAATACTTGATTCAAACTCAGCTGCGATCTGATTGTGGATCCCATCAATATATATCCTTTCATCAAAGGCTCCCGGGAGGAGGTCCTACTTTCTATGTGACAACTCACCAATCTCTGACACGTTTGATTGTTTGCGTATGTAGGTGAGTTCACAATCAGTTATCACCACACATCCATCAGATGTCAGCACGGGCCTGGTTTTGGCTCCTATAATCCTCTTGCTGCAACAAAGAGGAGAGATTAGACTAGAAAAACAATTTAGAATCCCCTGTGACTTCAAACTGAGGCAACCCAGGTCGGGATGACTTTGTTATCGGGGGAAACAGATAGTGCAAGTTACCATAAGACTCTTTCACCACATTCCCAGGTGGCTTGCATGGAGGAAAAACCTGACAGAGAGTTAAAGCCTGTCAAGGGGAACGGAGTAGTTGTTAACCCTGGTTTGGCTGTCCCACAGGCAAAACAGTCTTCTTTAGACATAGTTGTTGCCGTATACTGAATCCATTCCAACCACAGGTTAAGATTTCTATACCCCGTTTCCACCTGTACTACTTCCTCCAGGTCTATAGTTTTGCACTATCTTTATCACAGCCCCGGTCTCACTACCTCCCTCAGAGAGGTTTACTCTAGAATTTCCCCTCTCCCTACGTCTAGCTGTCTCCTATGCTTTTTCAACTTGTGTTAGGTTAACTACCACTTCTGGCTGAAACAGGAGGGTCCGTGTGTGTTAGGAATATGGCCCCCACAATCAGACAGCTACCTACCGTCGGGAGACCTGTGAATCCCCACCCTTGCCCTGAGAACATGTCAGATGCCAGAGGCCAACCCATTGCTTTACCTTCTATCGAACTCACACAGGGATGATCAGACAGGGTAAGGGAATCTTCGTTAAGGAGGCAACCCCCGGACCATAGTGGTGATCGGATCTTTCTCCTAACTCTGTGTTTGTTCGTCAGGTGTAGCTGGTTTTGTACAGTGTGTGACATGCACCCAGATGGATCTCTCAGCTTTTCTGCTGGCAAAGGCAGTGCTTGGTAGGGCCCTTCCCGCCAGGCCTGATTCAGTCTCCTGGTTAGATAGAGTGGGTCACCTTCTCCTTTAGTTCACCTGTGGGGCACAAAACCTCTGACATACAGGTGTGGTTAATAAACTATCATACATGTTTTTTTAAAGTATTTTGTCCTCTCCTTCGTATATATTTAATATTTAATCCAACCATCCCCCTCTTTGACACATGATTTGGCCATGTGTCAATATTACCACCTACCTAAACAATCACTTTAGTTAATATCGGTATTTCATTATCCAATTGCCATTCCTCCACTCTTTCTTCTGTTATTTATGGTTCAAATCAAATATATTATTACCAAATTATAATCTTCTTCACAATTTTCACAGTACTATAAATTACCCTCAACTTAGTAAAATAAACTATGCTAAAATCTTCCTCTCATGCCTTTAGAATGTACTAGTGTGGATGATTAATTAACACCAGAATGTTAAAACAGAGTTCAGAGGCCATTGAAATCATTTAACGAACTGTTTAATCCCATAGTATACTAAACAATTACCATTATTCTAAATATTTCATAAATGTTAGTTATCCCAAGTGTTCATTAAGTCCTCATGACATTCATTCTCATAAGAAATCATATATACCCCAAACTCAGCCAAAACCTAAAAAAATCCATAAAATTCACTGTGTGCACCTTTAAGACCTATAACCCTTGACCTGCTGAAAACCCCCCAAAATTGAAACAAGGCTTTATAAACATCATACTAGGTGTGTTGTTTTTTATTTGAAAACCCAATTTGAAAAACAACCACAAATAGCCAGGCCCTAATTTGGTAGCTCACTTTTATGACCTAAATACGGCCTAACTTCACTACTGCTCCCCTAGCCCTTGGCAACATTCCAACGAGATGAGCTAATCTCTTTCTCCTGGTTATCCCCAGTCTTAACCCATCAATAATTGTTTGTATCATTCTAATTCCTCCTAACTAATCCATTAAACCACTCAAAATTCCTCGAGTATACTATGATTATTTAATTGATTACCCTAACTTTGCTACATGTGATCTCATCTCAAATGATCCATTTATCAATTATTTATTCAACCCCCTAGAAAAACCTGTCTTCCCTTCTATTGTTCCTGTCCTCCCTGTATATGTCATATTTGAGTTTTTAGCCAATACAATCACAGTTACATCAAATGTTCCCTCATTTAATGGTATTTTCTTCCTAATATAACTTCCCTAAATGAGATTAAATCCCCTGCCTTCCTCTACTATCCTTATATCATTACTGGATCAATGATAATAACCGTAACAACTATCAACAACAATTGTAATAACTAATTCACATTAAATTGTGTCTTTTTTCTGATTATGCTACAATTGTAGCCTATTTTATCACCCCAGTCCAAAATATAAGTTTATGTAACAAATCCATAACCCACTACAGGCTGGCGCCATTCCCCAGCACAACAGCCAATGCATACTTTCATCCTAACCAAAATAAATTATCGTTTCAAAATGGTCCATCTATCTTGTATTTCCCCGCTAACCCATTTCAGTTCGCTATTCAATTTATCTAACTGTTCTCTCTGATTATGCCCTAATTAATAAAACAAATACTTGCTATCGTTGATTAGCATACATTTAATGATGTTCCTACCATCCGAACTGTACTGTCTCTCACCCTCCCCTTGCTCCTTCGGGGAGAGAGCATGGTAACCTTATAACATATTTTCATAGACTTGTCTAGAATACTTCTATTTAAGCTATCTAATTCAACCTTTCACATCCACATAGTAATCTAGGTATATAGCCCCACTGCGAAAGCTTTGTCTACTGTCCCTACCTGTGTTCGAACCAGGGACATCGCCAGTCACTCCACAACCTCTACGATTCTCACAAAGTAAATACTTTCACGTCGCACATCCAGCCACGTCATCACCCCCGTCTAGCCAGCCCTTCCGTCTCAAACACCCTAGTAGCCTAAATAAAACACACTCTAACAGCGTTCTGCATTTTCCTCTATCATCGGGTTTAAGAACTAACGTAACAACATTAACTATTCTCTATTGCTGTAGTAACGTCTTGTTTGGTTCAGTTTATTTATTACGGAGTGTCCATAATACTATAATAATACATAATCGAATTCCCCTCATGCATACAGATTTCACCTTATGCCATTGAAATGCCAAATAAACCATAATAGTTCAATGGAGCCCCCTATTGGCTCTCCCCTACCTATACATTACTTCTACAACCACTTTAGTTATGGTCCGATTACAAGTTAAACCTTATCACATGATCAAACAACGCCACAACCTTAAACTCATATGGGGCGGCAGGCAGCTTAGTGGTTAAGAGCATTGTGCCAGCAACCGAAAGGTCGCTGGTTCTAATCCCCGAGCTGACCAGGTGAAAAATCTGCCGATGTGCCCTTCAGCAAGGCACCCAACCCTATTTGTTCCTGTAAGTCGCTCTGGATAAGAGCGTCTGCTAAATGACTCAAATGTAATGTAAAAGAACAACACCTCATAAGGAGTGCCCAGCAGGAGTCCAATTCCTATCAGAAAACATACATACAAACATTCAGACACTCCCAATCTCTCCCAGGGGGAAAAAGTTCTTCTTCACCCTGAGTGAGATTGTTGTTCCCATAAGGGTTTCTTCATTGTGTTGTCAGGATTGGTTCTCGCTGCTCAAATCAGCCCTGACTTCTGTCAGTGATCTAGAAGGAGTGGGGGCTGGTGTGCAATGAGTTAGATGGTGTCAGTGTGCGCCTAATTTACCTCTGACCTGGACTGAGTGTGAAGTAACCTCCTTCACTTCGTACGGTCCAGTCCACCTGGGTTCCAGCCACTTTCTCTTGTGGACTTTAACCCTCACCCAGCCTCCCACGTTTACCTTCAGTGTCAGCGTACTTCCCGACAGCTCCCCCTCTTGGGCCTTCTGCGCCTGAGAAGAGAGTGCTGCAGAAAATTCCGTCAATTTCTTCACATAATCAGTCATTTCTATCTGTTGCACATCAAGGGCGGGCATATGACCTCCCTCCCTTGGTGGACCTGGCATTACTCTCCCTGTCATTCGTTGTTCTATGTATTCATTGAATTTGGGTATGGTTATGTTTGGTCCTGCCATCTTGCTTTCTCTATCTTGGATGTATTATCGGTATCAAATACAGACTTATCTCATGTATGACACCCTCGCATATAAAGAGGCTAATTTATATAATTTGTAATGCAATTATTATCATAAGAATCAGAATTCCAGTCACATATACCAATGCAGTAATCTCTACACACAGCACACACCACGCTTTAGTTATCTCACGCTTGTTCTAGAATCATGCACAACTTCAATATCAGTCTCCCCAGTCCCCGGTTCCTGAAACCCTAGGTCAAATTCACTCAATTCCACAGATTGGTGTTCGGTCTCATAAGTCTCACTATAACTTCCCATCATTCATTACACGTTTAAGATATAACACAGACACGTTAAAATATAAAACACAGCAAATTCCACATAGATCTATACTATGATTCCACTATGCCTTCACATAGATTTAACTTCCACATAGATCTATACTATGATTCCACTATGCCTTCACATAGATTAATTCATATAAATCACAGTATGAGATATCTCATGTATGCCTTAATTCATTTAGGATGGAAATGTATTTAACAAGTATTCATTCTCACGCTCAGTACTACTGATCATAATTTGGTATTGGTCTATAATACAATATGCAAGATTTCGTTTTAACAGGCTCTGCATACCTTTTTAGAAGAGCGCGCTCTGATCAGGTTTCCTGAGCCAAGACGAATAATTGATTTCTCCAGGATTTTCAGGTCACTCTTCCGTCTGTTTTTTAGATCGATGATTTGCCTTTTCCTCTCGCACCAACTTTTAGATCGAATTAAAAACCATTCGGCACCACTCCCGCTCTATCCTGTATTTTTGATCTAGATATTCATTAAACTTGAGTTTTGGGACGGTAGTGGTTGCCATGGTTATACAGTTTTTTTTTTAGACTATCTTGGTGCACTTAGCCCGTCACTGGCCGAAACCAGCAATGTATTCTTGGCGCTGACTCAGACTTATCTCTGATGTCCCACCCTCGTACACAAAGAATGTTCAATACTTTTTTCTTAGGAATTATTTTGCAAAAGGTATTATTGTTTTTCAATTATTCGAATTATTATATATTTTCCCAAAAGGTATCAGAACCGCCCTTTTGGAACAATACATTAACAAACCCGAGCGCTCCCAAAACAATCATCAATTTAATCCCAGGAATTATTTTGCAAAAGTTATTATTGTCTTTCAGGTACTCGAGCTATTATATACTTTCCCAAAAGGTATCAGAATCGCCCTTTTGGAAGAATATATTAGCAAACTCGAGCGCTCCTAAAATAATTACCAATTTAATTTTGGGAATTATTTAGCAAAAGTTATTATTGTTTTTCAGGTATTCGAGTTATTATATATTTTCCCAAAAGGTATCAGAATCGCCCTTTTGGAAGAATATATTAGCAAACTCGAGCGCTCCTAAAATAATTACCAATTTAATTTTGGGAATTATTTAGCAAAAGTTATTATTGTTTTTCAGTTATTCGAGTTATTATATATTTTCCCAAAAGGTATCAGAATCGCCCTTTTGGAACAATATATTAACAAACTCGAGCGCTTCCAAAATAATTACCAATCTAATTTTAGGAACTAAGGAAATACCAACTTCCACAAGAGGGAACAAGTTCAAGTCAGCTTTTAGCGCAGCGGCTACATAACAAGCAAAATAGGACTCCGTGGTCCTCTTAAAAGTTATCAACTAGTTAGTCTCATGAAACGGCCAATCTTACACAACATTCAGGTTATCATTTCAACAATTACATTTTCATTACATATCAGCATCAACACACGAATTCAGTTTAAGTTCCTCACAGTACATATAGTTGAGTGCCACGTCAACCAAATTGCCCGACTATCTGAACTTGTATTTTTATTTTTATTTTTTGATTCTCCTCAAGGAGACTCCCAGTCGTTTAAACCATTCAACTGGCGTCTAGTCGGGAGAACCTTTTCTGGACTTGGATTCTCACGGAATTAACTCAACCCGACTATCTGAATCTTTTTATCAAGTCACCAGATCCTTCTCTTGTGGATCAAATAAAAGGGTCCATCGCTTGTGAACCAAAAACTGTAATAGGCTTCTCACTAGAAAGCCGCATTTCAACAGGAAAAAAACCACTGTAACTAGACTTCTTCTCTTAGAGTCACATTTCAACAGTAAAAACCTAAGATTTCAGATATCAACAGCAAAAAATAAAAGGGTCCATTTCTAGTGAACCAAACCTCTGTAAATAGACTCCTCACTAGAGAATCACAATTCAACAGGAAATAAAAGTCGGTCCTCCTCTTGTGAACCACTGTAACTAGACTCCTCTCTAGAGAGTCACATTTCAACAGTAAAAACCTAAAGAATTCAGATATCTTTACATATGTGCCTTTTGAGTCATAATAGATATGTTATAAATTTCACAGTAATCCATACTCACGCCCAGTACTACTGATCATAATTTGGGTTTATCCTACAATACAATATGCAGATTTTGTTTTAACAGGTTCTGCTTACCTTTGTATTGACGTCCGTTTAGATCAGTTTCCTGAGGCGAGCTGGATTCCCGGCTGCTCCTGCGGACAGGTCACCCGTCCTTTCAGATCCGTCTCTTACTTGTCTCCTGTCTCTATCAACTTTTATGGACCGAATTCAGAGTTAGAAAACCATCCTCTGCTACCAAGTTTGTTGATAATCACAAGTTTACTGGAGAACGGAGACCAAGTAGAGACTTTCGGACAAGGTGGATGATTGTATAATATAAGGCAGTTTATTCAGAGGTAAAGATATCTGAAAATAGCGTGCACGGACCCGTTCGTCAACCTCGTAGGGAGATATCTGAGAGCGCGCCCAAAACATTGTGTGCTGACATTTTATACAATAAAATAAAGTAGGTTGATTCTAGTAGTTCTGATCTTCCGATTGGTCCTGATGAGTTGGTCGAGGTCATCTCCATTGCATTGGCTCTGAGTCGGGTTCTCTGTCTTCAGATGTTCCTAAGAGAAGGGGTTTTTTGTGTGTGTGTGCTTAACAATGATGATGTGTGTGTATGTGTGTGTATGTGTGTGTATATGTGTGTGTGTGTGTATGTGTGTGTGTGTATGTGTGTGTATGTGTGTGTGTGTATGTGTGTGTATGTTTAACGATGATGATGTGTGTGTGTGTGTGTGTGTGTGTATGTGTGTGTGTGTGGGGGGGGTGTGTGTGTGTATGTCCTCAGAGCAATAACTCGTGAGTTTGGGAGAGCTGAGAGACCTATGGCGTGGGTGTTGTCCATAGCCACCTGCTGATAAGGCCGACAAGATAGAAGTCTTTGTGCATTGTATTAAATCCCAAGGCCCAACACAAGATGGGTTATGCACAAGATTTTAGTCAGACCAAGCTATAACATAATATATTTACTACGACAAATGCAAACATAAATACATTTGAACAATGAACTCGTCTCAAATACATTGTTACAGTTGTTGTTGGTTAGCTAGGTAGCGAATTTTAGTCATTGCATAGACATGATATCAGTCAAAACACCTCAAAACAAGACATGGTATCAATAACACCATACAACGAGCTGAAACATGCCATAGAGCTACGATTCCCCACATGGCAGCTTGTTGTTAGCTGAGGTACAGAATCATAACAAGATACACGACTTCCGGCCATCGATGCGCGAGCATCATTTTCGTGACGTCAGCCAACCCTTCTATGGCTCCTGGTCAAAAGTAGTACACTAGCCTACATAGGGAATAGGGTGCCATTTTGGACGAATTTATGAAGGTGCTGTCATAACCTTTGACCCCCATTTGACCCTACTGTACCTTTAGCCAACTCTCATGACTTCCCGGCCATATACTTTCTAGTTTGATATTACAGCATGAATAGCACATTATTTTACATTTACATTTACGTCATTTAGCAGACGCTCTTATCCAGAGCGACTTACAGTTAGTGAATACATCTTTTTTTTTATACTGCCCCCCCCCCCGTGGGAATCGAACCCACAACCCTGGCGTTGCAAACGCCATGCTCTATCAACTGAGCTACATCCCTGCCGGCCATTCCCTCCCCTACCCTGGACGACGCTGGGCCAATTGTGCGCCGCCCATGAGTCTCCCGGTCGCGGCCGGCTGCGACAGAGCCTGGATTCGAACCAGGATCTCTAGTGGCACAGTTAGCACTGCGATGCAGTGCCTTAGACCACTGCGCCACTCAGGAGCACAATTGGCCCAGCGTCGTCCAGGGTAGGGGAGGGAATGGCCGGCAGGGATGTAGCTCAGTTGATAGAGCATGGCGTTTGCAACGCCAGGGTTTGTTAAACAATATTACACAGTAATTAATATAATTGTAATTATTATATTATTAAATAAATAAATTAAATAAATAAATATTACACAGTAATTAATATAATTGAAGATTTAAAAATAAATAACATGTCTACCTTGAACTCTTTATTCTCCATCTCCTTGCAAAATCAGCACATTTCCTTGCCAAAATGAACGCGCATCCAGAGCGAAAACAAACGCAATCCTCCAGCACCGCTCCAGCGGTTTTTGATCAGTTTCAACGTTTATCAGTGATGACGTAACAATGCTGTACAGATTTGACGCACTTTCGATCTCGTGCTGATGCAACACTCTGTGTTGTTGAAAGCTCACGTATGGAAATCCTGCGAGTTGTAAACAAATTTAGGCTATTGTTGCCCTTAAAACTGTAATGTTGAGGACGCCATGAAAAATAAAATACATAACCCACACCGTTAGGCCAAGGTACATGCAATATTCATCACTTTGCCAATAGACTTCTTGTTCCTTTTTGTATGTAGCCTTTCTTTTGGGATTAGCACCACTGTCACCTAGAAATTGATACTGCGGTTGTCACATAAAACAGATAACCCATAGTTCATTATTAAATAACATAACTCATTTCTTTATTTTATTACTCATAAAATGTACAGCAATCTTCAGATACTGAAAGAATTCATGGGAGTTTCGAATTCAGTCACTATTTCATATGTACATGCTAGTTTCATCCTTTTAAAGAAAAAAAAGGACACGAAAAAACCTGTGAACCTCCTGATCCTGATTTGACGAACATAGCATATGTATTGTACATATTTCCAGTTAAAATTATTTTCAAAAAGAGACAAAAACGGGGGTTTGAACAAGCAATCACATAAAAGGATTGAGTGGTTTCATTTTTTTGAAGAAGTTAAGCAAGCAAAACCTGTCAAAATACATTGATTATAAGACCAAGACAAATAATATATATATTTTTTTTTCAACAGAAGAAAATCTAAATGCTGCTGTCCTACCATTGGTTTACAGTGTTTCTCCTCTCCAAGGGAGGCATGTTTTCCCCCTCGTATGCCTCGGAATAGTATCAGTGCTTTTCACAAACGTTGTAGTACTTAGTGTGCATCATTGTTTTCGCTCATACAGCTGCCCCTACTCTCCTAACCTCCCCTCAGTAACTAAAGAAGGCACAAAATGATGACATAAATATCACAAGAAAGAATACATGAATTAATAATTTACTTTCTAAAATATTTTCTAGAGGGCAAAGGACAGGTAGGTTTAATAACGCAAATGTAAAAAGTCCTGTCGCTCACATACAAATGCAAAATCTAAATGGCACCCTATTCTTTATAGAGTACACTACTTTTGACCAGAACCCTATGGCCCTGGTCAAAAGTAGTGTACTATAAAGGGAATAGGGTGCCATTGGGGATGGAAATTCTTTGAAATTACTCATGAGAGCAAATACTACGATTCTTTGGTTCCCACAGAGGGTCAGGAGCTTAAGACATGAATGATATTATTAAAATGTTTGTTCATAAAAAATAAATGATTTCCCCTCCTCCCACATGGATTACAGACAAGAGGCTAGGTGCGTTCTGACTGTCTTAGTGTGCGGATAAACATGACCATCACTCTCATAAAACTTAAATGAAACATCACTCCTTATGTTTTTTCTCAGCCCAAAACGCTCAATCCCATTTCTACTGTCAAAACAGGTTTTGAAAAGGCTTCTTCCACATCTTTTGGTCCATGTCTGTTTTTCACTCAGTGAAGTGCTACTATCCCCTTGGACTACAGGTTATTGCCGCCATAAGGTGTCCGTCTGTCTGTTGGCTGGACAGTTTCTACCGTTTAGGACCTTTGTGGGTAAAGGTAAAGGTGGGGTATAGCAGCAGCAGTTCCAGGTCCAAGTCCAGTATCTGCTGGAAGGACACCTGGTGGTACGAGAGGATGAGTGTGGCCAGCCAGCCTGTTGTGCCTCCCCCTCTCCCTCCCTCCATTTCTCTCTCTCCAACTGCGGGACTCTTAAGAATCCTGTGCGGACTGTCTCGGCTCGTGCCCTCCCAAAGCTGGCTGTGGTGATTTAAGACACGGTGTGTATGTGTGGATTTGTTTGTGGCCTCTGCCCCACTTCACTGTCCATCCGCCTGCCCTTGGCTCCCCTCCTGGGCAGCGACCACCACCCCCCTCAGTATGTCTCTGAGTCTGAGTCGTTGAGTTCCTCATCCTTGTAGAAGCCTCCATCGTGGTCGCGGTGGCCGATGTTGTTGAAGCTGCAGTAGGAGCTGTGCTCGCTGCGCAGCACGGGCAGGCTGTCGAAGGTCACACTCTTGGAGGGGCTGGTGGTGTAGTGGTTAATGGCACTGAAGGACAGGCTGGGCGCCGGGTTGCAGGGGGACACGGGCATCATGGTGGCCAGGATCAGCGCCAGGCAGTCCGCCACGTCTTTGTTGGGGGCGCAGGCCAAGGCAGGCGTGTAACCTGAGGGGTTCAAACAGAACAGCAGAGGGTCACTTCAGGAGCATCACCGTTTACTATAACACTTTTGGTGAAAAACATGAAATAACAGCAGGCTAGGAGATACAAAGTTAAGACAATAACCAAGCAGTGGACTAGAGAGAAACATTTGTGGACACATTGAGAAGAGAAGTACAGAAGAAAACGGTGTTAGCGTTATGGATCTTACCATTCTCATCGACTGCTAGCACGCTAGCACCCTTCACTAGTAGCTCCTGAACCACCACCGTCAGACCATTTCTGGCTGCAACGTGTAACGGCCTGAGGAGAAAGTACCGTCAGATTAGCCAGCAGCAAATGAGGATACCTCCCAAATGCCAGACTATTCCCTATATAGTGCACTTCTTCTAATTCTTCTGGCCCAATTAATACAGCTGAACCATACGTACGTCTGTAAGGCTGCGTTAGTCGAGTTGATGAGGTTCCTGTCTGTAATCTTCTCCAATATCAACAAGGCACTGGTTTCATGCCCCTTTAAAAACCAGAGTCAAACATGTCAGACCAAAATTTCAACCAGAGAGAGCCAACTGTTCAGATGAACGTCATCTTCATGTGGGGATGCTCACCTTACTGCAGGCCAGATGAAGAGCAGTGTTCTTGACTGCATCCTGCAGGGTGAGCTCTGCTTTGGCACTGCTCACCAACAGCTCTGACACAGACAGAGAAACATAAAGAAACTCAATTAGGAAATTAAGCGACTTATTAAAATGTAAAACAGACATGTTGAACTTAAGCCGGCTGGGCGAGGCAAAGCGGAGGAGAGGGGGCTGCGTACCGACAGCGTTGGTTTGTCCGTTCTCAGCAGCCATCATGAGGGAGGTCTTCCCGGAGGCATCGGGGGAGTTGACCTGGGCGTTGTGGCCTAGCAGCAGCTGAAGACACTCCACGTGGTCCGTGAAAGCCGCCGCATGCAGGGGGGTCCTGGAGAGAGAGGAAACTTATTTCACCGATATCATGTAGGACTGTTATAAACAAGTTTGTTCAATTAACCCTGTTTATACCATAGAAATATAAAATCACTAATAGATGTATTAAAAGTAATCTACAATCCCTCATCCAACCCCAGAGGTCATTTTATTCCCAAGACAACATTATTCTCCAGAAGAAAAGGACTTTGTCATGTGCTGTAGTTACCCGTTCTTGGTGTCAGTGGCGTTGACAATGGCCGGCCCCAGAGTGTCAATCAGCATCTCTGCAGCCCCCTCGTTGTCATTGATCACAGCACAGTGGAGGGGGCTGAACGAGTTGCCCTCGGTCTTGTGGAAAACCTCCTGTTCCAGCAGCACCTCTACACACGTGTCATGCCCTAGTGGAAGATTGATTCATACCGGAAAAAGATGACGTCGCTGCAGACCACAACAATACTCTCAGAGAAAGCTACACATCTGACAATGGTGAAGTCACAAAATATGTTTTAGCTACAACATATGCTATGTCAATCCCTGACAAAGTCCTGTTTCAGTGTAAGGTCCTCCACTGAGAGTCATAACCCCTAATTCTGTTGTAGTCTTGTTCATTCCCCCACATGGCTCCGTCCACACCAATCGAATGCTTTTCAAGCCACAAGAGGGAGTGAATGAGTGTACACTTCATGGAGGAGAGAACAGAGCTACAGTCCAGTTAGTCAGTATGTACCGTTGTATGTAGGGGTGTAACGATCCATCTACTACATCGATGTATCGATTTATATTCCTATGATCCAACTACATCGATCTGTGCTCGGCGAGTTGGCCTTTTGGACAACATATATCACTCTAACATCGTTTTAAAATGTAATAAATCGATTGTATCGATACTAGGAAATAACCCATTGGATTTAAGCACGTCAGACTTTATATGGATGTTTTTTCTTAGCACTTTTAATGATAAAGGCTTTAAACATTACTCGATTCAGTCTGCCTATCCGTGACGTCATCGCCCCACGCCAGCAGCAGCGCAAAGGCGCAAAGACAACAAAACATAGCATGGCGGACGACAGAGGAGAAGCCGACGAGCGAGAAATTATCAAGCCACCATTGCGGTCCTTACAAGAAACAGGAATCTAGGAAACTTCACCTGCACTGTCCAGTATCCAGGTATTTATTTCAGTCACACTGGTTGAATTTTTGGCTAAAAGGTTACTGAATCGATTTCAAGTCACTGAATCGTTTCGGATCGTATCGTTCTAAATGAACCAATATCGTCCTTGAATCGTATCGACAACCACGAATCGTGATACAAATCGAATCGTTACACCCCTAGTTGTATGGCCTGCCTAATTCAGGGACATGTTTACGGTGCTGAAGAGAGAAAATCAGAAAAGATCTAGTGTTCCGTTAGTCCAGTACGTACCGTTGTAGCAGGCCCAGTGTAGTGGCGTGTAGCCCTGGTTGTCTGTGATGACGGGGAGGGTCTCCACTGACTGGGCGGCGTGTAGGAGCCCCTCCAGCACCCCGATGTGTCCGGATGCCGCCACCAGGTGGACAGGGGTCCGCCCCTTACAGTCCCGAACCAGGAAGCTGACGCTGTGCTGCAGCAGGGCCTCCACACACTCCTCATGACCCGTCAACGCCTGGGAGGAAGGGCGGGGAGACAAGAATGGATTTGAATAACTAATAATCAATGATATAATAATGAATCATCAATTATTACAAATGATGTCTGGAGACAGGTCCCCCTACAGGGATGAATACACCACTACCCATGGACAACTACTTTTCTGAAGATAATATGTATATTTGAGCCTCCCCGTCTCTTTCTGTGTGTGAGCGTATACAGCCAGCTCTCCTCCTCACCCCTCTGTGTAGCGCTGTTCTGCCCCACTTGTCTTTGGCTTCTACGCTGGCTCCCTTGTTGAGCAGTGAGTACACACAGTCTGTGTGTCCGCTCAGCACCGACAGCATCAGAGGGGTTCTGATACACAAGACAACAAGGTCATATTACAAACTGGTAATAACCAGGCTGAGTCCCAAATGGCAACCTATTCCCTATATGGTACACTACTTTTGACCCGAGCCCATAGGGTTCTGGTTTAAAGTAGTGCACCAAGTAGGGCATAGGGTGCCATTTGGGACGTAGAACTAGTGTCAAAATCTCTTTATTTCAGGAATTGTATCCAAAACCCAATTGACTTACTGTCCATTCCCGTCTTGAACGTCCACTGGACTCTGGAGGTCAGCATTTCCAATCAGCAAACGCAAACACTCCGAATGACCGTTGGTAGCTAGAGGAGGATAAACAGAGAGGATATAAGAATGTGAGATGATTGACCATTGGTAGCTAGAGGAGGATAAACAGAGAGGATATAAGAATGTGAGATGATTGACCGTTGGTAGCTAGAGGAGGCTAAACAGAGAGGATATGAGCTGATTGCTGGACGACTATTACCTTCACATGAACAGACAGATTTCTAGAACAGTGGTATTGGTAGATGACATCCTAATGATGTTAACACAGCAGATAATAAAACATTTTGGGACTGAGGCCCTCGAAGCCTGTCACCTGCTAGCTGTGTACCTGGCTCTGGATAGAAGTCCCCCTGTGCACTAATCTAGGATCAGCTTACCCTCCCCAGATCCTCAGCAATAATGACAAAAAATGACCTTAGATCAGTGTGTAGTGGGAATTTTCACACTATGCTATATAATATCCCTAGAGTGGACATTGGCGTCCTAGCAACATGACCAAACAAATGTCCATCTTGGTAAGGAAAACTTTTGAATTACAGAATCTCTTGGTCTTACGTGATATCCTATGCGTACCTGCAGCGTGGATGGGGGTCCTCTTCAGGGTGAAGTCTTTAACCAGGATGGAGGCTCCCTGGTTGATGAGGACGTCAACACACTCCACATGGCCTTTAAAGGCATTCAGGTCCAGAGGGGTGCGCCCCTGGCTGTTCCTCACGTCTAGATCCAGCAGAGACTGAACCAGGACCTCCATAGCATGGTGGTGGCCGTGGTACGCCTGAATGGAAACAAACACACAGTCTGAAGCAAAGTCCAGTGGTATGCCTGAACAGATATACACTCCTAATATAATCAATGTCCTATAGTAGACCAGTGGTATGCCTGAACAGAAATACACTCCTAATATAATCAATGTCCTATAGTAGACCAGTGGTGCGCCTGAACATATATACACTCCTAATATAATCAATGTCCTATAGTAGACCAGTGGTGCGCCTGAACAGATATACACTCCTAATATAATCAATGTCCTATAGTAGACCAGTGGTATGCCTGAACAGAAATACACTCCTAATATAATCAATGTCCTATAGTAGACCAGTGGTGCGCCTGAACAGATATACACTCTTAATATATTCAATGTCCTATAGTAGACCAGTGGTATGCCTGAACAGAAACAGTCCTAGACCTCTAAAGTAGACCAGTGTCTCTCAAATCGGGTGCCCATTTTTTCTCCCGCCCAGCATCAACATCGAAGGTCCCTGCCAAGCGTGAGATTTAGAAACAAACACACTACTACTCCTCTGTTGGAGGTTGAGTAACTCAAATGGCAAAATAAGGAAATCATCCTCATCATCACCGTGTCAAAATATGCATGTATTTTACACTAATCAGGAACAGATAGGAACATGGTGTGTGAGTGTCTGGACAATCAACTTTTCGTGGAAAAACAACACCATGCCTGCATCCCAGATAGCACCCTATTTCCCATGTAGTGCAGTACTTTTGATCTGGGCCCATAAGGTTCTGGTCAAAAGTAGTGCACTAAATAGGGAATAGGGTGCCATTTGTCATGTGGCGAGACCCCTACAGGAGCAGGTAGGCTTTACTCACAGCTAAGTGTAGGGGGCTGATGGGAGCTCTGACATCAGAGTCGTTCAGGATGTCTGTCCCTGAGGTTTCCATTAGCTGGGGAAAGACAAGGACGGGCCAGTTTAGACTTGTAACATATTTACTTTGAAGGTTAGTCTAGTAGCATGTTTCATGTTGTAAATCTCAGTGACCAGCCCCTGCAGACATACTGGGGTGTTGCATTCGTATCTTAAACAAGCTAGTGTGAGGAAAAGTAACCAACTGGTACTTACCACATCTAAAGGTGTTTCACTTGCAATCTGGAAAAAGAACATCAAGAGTGACGATGCGGCCACGACAAACATGCAACCACACCTTAAAACCTACTGAATATCAACGTCTGTCCCAAATGGCACCCTATTCCCTATATAGTGCATTACTTTTGACCAGAGCCCTATGGGCCCTACATCCATTTGGGACGCAGACAAAATGGTCTGTGAATGCAGGGCGTCTAGTCCCCTGTGGTTCTGACTCACCAGCTCCAGACAGAGGCGGTGTCCGTACGCAGACGCGTAATGGACTGCGTTGTAGCCCTGATTGTCCCTGATCCCTGGGTTAGCGTCGTTTCGCAGCAAATATTCCAGACACCTAGAGATCAGAGGTCAAGAGTTCACTAATCATTATACCAACATCAAGACAGACAGATAAGCAAGCAGAGACACTTTCCCAAAGGAGACGTGGCCAAGCTTTCACACTGCAGATTTAACACTAGTATGTATTCAAACACGGCCAACAACATACTCTAGACTACAGTGAAATGTGAAAGGTCATGGCACCACAACATACTCTCCAGACTACAGTGAAATGTGAAAGGTCATGGCACCACAACATACTCTCCAGACTACAGTGAAATGTGAAAGGTCATGGCACCACAACATACTCTCCAGACTACAGTGAAATGTGAAAGGTCATGGCACCACAACATACTCTCCAGACTACAGTGAAATGTGAAAGGTCATGGCACCACAACATACTCTCCAGACTACAGTGAAATGTGAAAGGTCATGGCACCACAACATACTCTCCAGACTACAGTGAAATGTGAAAGGTCATGGCACCACAACATACTCTCCAGACTACAGTGAAATGTGAAAGGTCATGGCACCACAACATACTCTCCAGACTACAGTGAAATGTGAAAGGTCATGGCACCACAACATACTCTCCAGACTACAGTGAAATGTGAAAGGTCATGGCACCACAACATACTCTCCAGACTACAGTGAAATGTGAAAGGTCATGGCACCACAACACACACAACAGTAAGAGAGGTGTGAGACGTACTTTCCGTCTGTGTCGGAGGCAGCAGCGTAGTGGAGCGGGGTGCAACCCCTTTTATCCAGATCGTTCACACTGGCCCCAGACCCCACCAAGGCAAACAGACACTGGTAGTTACAATTGGCTGCCGCATAATGCAGAGGACTCCTAGAAGAACGCACAGAAACCATTCAACATCAACAACAGAAACAGCTTATTGGAGCTGTAAAACATTTACATTTTACATTTACGTCATTTAGCAGACACTCTTATCCAGTGCGACTTACAGGAGCAATTAGGGTTAAGTGCCTTGCTGCAGTGCACATAGACACATTTTTCACCTAGGGGATTTGAACCAGCAACCTTTCGGTTACTGACCCAACGCTCTTAACCGCTAGGCTACCTGCCGCCCAATATTTCCCATAATAATTCCTATATGCCCCTATACTATATTCCCCATTATCATAAAGATCACATATGAAAGTTATTTGATGCCACAGACAGACCTTCCGAAGCTGTCCTTTCTGTTGAAGTCTGCCCCTGTGTTGAGCAGCAGATTCAGACAGTCCAGGTTCCTGGTAACAAGATATCAAGTTCAGAAAGGCCCTCGTACATCTGAGCTATCAGGTGAATGGTAACAAGATATCAAGTTCAGAAAGGCTCTCGTACATCTGAGCTATCAGGTGGATGGTAACAAGATATCAAGTTCAGAAAGGCTCTCGTACATCTGAGCTATCAGGTGGATGGTAACAAGATATCAAGTTCAGAAAGGCTCTCGTACATCTGAGCTATCAGGTGGATGGTAACAAGATATCAAGTTCAGAAAGGCCCTTTCACATCTGAGCTATCAGGTGGATGGTAACAATGAGAACCTTAAAGAAAAGAGAAACCCGTACACTGCTCTTGCTAGTATCACTGTTTTTATAATGCTAATAAAAGCAATAATAAAAAGTGATACTAGCAAGAGCAGTTTGCAGGTTTCTCTTCTCTTTCAAGAAGATATAAAGACAATTTAGACCAGAGCGCAAGTCAATACCACCATGGCATGGAACCACATTATACAGAAATTATACTGCACTAATGATCTATACGATTTTTTTATACTGCTAAACAATGTGAAATGTAAGAGTGTGAATATGTGTTTGTTCTTTCTGGTGGCTTTCCAGTTCATGAACTAAATATTCCTTGGTGTAAAGCCTGGACCAGTCCACTCACCCAACAGCTGCTGCAGCATGTAAACAGGTCCTTCCAAAGTCGTCAGGGGTGTCTATATCAAAGCCTGATGAGAGGAGCTTCCGACAGCAGTCAGAGAACCCACTGAGAGCAGACAGGTGGAGGCGGAACATCCCATGGACGCCTCGCCTGCAACACATTTTTACATTTTAGACTTTAAGCAGACACTCTTATCCAGAGCGACTTACAGTTGATTCAGCTAAGATTGGAAACAGCACCACATCACAGTCCTCATTAAACCCCACAGCAGATCAACACATCAGCATGCTGCAATGCCCTGTCTATCAACCCCCCACACACCACAATGTGTTGAGCATAGTCTCCAAGCGGGAATTCGGTCAATGACAGAATTGCAGATGCATGTTGCATTTTTGCTGGAAACTGTGTGTGTTCTCACTTGGCTGTGTCAGCTCCGTTCGTGATGAGTGTATTGATGAGTAACTCATGGCCGTAGCGAGCAGAGATGTGCAGAGGTGTGTTTCCATTCTTTTCTTCACAGTCGATCTCAGCACCTACAGAACACACACACACACACACACAGACACACACACATACACACACACAGACACACACACACGTCAACCACTTGACCCTAGAGGCCTCATGAAGCTTCATGTTCAACCACATTGCAAGTAACATTGCTCTGTGCCAGTGAATCATGGTTTGAAGACAAAAGACAATGCTGAAGAGCCTACTGGTTCATATATATTCAGTTGAGAGCATTCACAGCGACTCACCATTCTGGATGATGGCTTGAGATCTGGAGAAGCGTCCGTGGATGGCCGTCATGTGGAGGGGGGTCTTTCCATCTTTACTCTGCAGATAGAAAGACAAAGATGGTTCACACGGCAGTCTGTGCTGCTGACCACAGGCAAAATCAAACACGTATTGGAGGAGCGCTTGATGGCATTTAGTTTGCATTGTTAGGCCTATTCCATTGGTATTTGAATGTAGACCAGGGCCAAATACTAAGCCATGTGCTGCGTCAGTGTGTGCGTCCCAAATGGCACCCTATTTATAAGTACACTACTTTTTGAACCAAAGTAGTGTACTTATAAAGGGAACAGGGTGCCATTTGGGACACAGGCAGTGTCATCACGGCTCCTTGCTCTATGGGCCCCTGGTCAAAAGTAGTGCACTACATAGGGAATAGGGTGTTATTTAGTTCAGACACAGTGTTGGTCATCCGGTCTCCTCACCTTGATGTTGACGAGGGCCCCGTTGCCCACCAGCAGCTCCAGGCAGAGCGCCCCATGGCGCGAGGCGGCCGTGAAGTGGAGTGGGGCGAAACCCTTCTCGTACACCTGGTTCACGTTGGCGCCACACTCGATCAGCTCATTCACCACCACATCATGCCCGTTGTAGCATGCCACGTGGAGGGGGGTGTTACCGCACCCATTGGGCTAATTTATCTGGAGGGAGCAAGGGAGGGAAAAGAGTGGAGAGAGAGAGAGAGGGGGGGGGAGAGAACAAAACAATACATTCCTGATCAGGTCACTTGGTTCTGAAAACCCCCTGGTCCAACCTCTCTCTCTTCATTACTTGGTTATGAAAAACCCCTGGTCCAACCTCTCTCTCTTCATTACTTGGTTCTGAAAACCCCCTGGTCCAACCTCTCTCTCTTCATTACTTGGTTATGAAAACCCCCTGGTCCAACCTCTCTCTCTTCATTACTTGGTTCTGAAAACCCCCTGGTCCAACCTCTCTCTCTTCATTACTTGGTTATGAAAACCCCCTGGTCCAACCTCTCTCTCTTCATTACTTGGTTATGAAAACCCCCTGGTCCAACCTCTCTCTCTTCATTACTTGGTTATGAAAACCCCCTGGTCCAACCTCTCTCTCTTCATTACTTGGTTCTGAAAAACCCCTGGTCCAACCTCTCTCTCTTCATTACTTGGTTATGAAAACCCCCTGGTCCAACCTCTCTCTCTTCATTACTTGGTTCTGAAAACCCCCTGGTCCAACCTCTCTCTCTTCATTACTTGGTTCTGAAAACCCCCTGGTCCAACCTCTCTCTCTTCATTACTTGGTTATGAAAACCCCCTGGTCCAACCTCTCTCTCTTCATTACTTGGTTCTGAAAACCCCCTGGTCCAACCTCTCTCTCTTCATTACTTGGTTCTGAAAACCCCCTGGTCCAACCTCTCTCTCTTCATTACTTGGTTATGAAAACCCCCTGGTCCAACCTCTCTCTCTTCATTACTTGGTTATGAAAACCCCCTGGTCCAACCTCTCTCTCTTCATTACTTGGTTATGAAAACCCCCTGGTCCAAATCACTGGCTCTAACCTCTCTCTCTTCATTACTATTATGAAAACCCCCTACACATTTGAATGCGTGTTGACTCACATCCACACCAAGGTCCAGGAGGTACTTGACCACACTGATCATTCCACTGGAGGCTGCAGAGTGGAGAGGGGTGTAGGCCTTCTTGTTTTTACAGGACACCTCTGATCCATGAGAGGCCAGCAGTTTCACCACCTCAATGTGCCCTATGGTAGAGAGAGAGGGGGAGGGATAAATAGAGAGAGAGAGAGAGAGAGAGAGAGAGAGAGAGAGAGAGAGAGAGAGAGAGAGAGAGAGAGAGAGAGAGAGAGAGAGAGAGAGAGAGAGAGAGGGGAGGGAGATAGTAAGGGGGTTAAGAGAGAAACAGAGATACAAACACAGAGAGATAGGCAGAGAGAGGGAGAGATAGATTAGTTTACAGTGGTACACAGCACCATAAGCAACACCTACATCATGTTAGTACAACTGAAAACATCTAATCAACCTACTTAGTACATGATTCTGACATAATAACACACTAGACGTGGCTCATACAGCTGAGCTGTGAGACTAACACACAGTCCATTCATTCATTCATTCATTCATTGGTATAAAGGACATTAGTCAGAATGTAAATGATGTGGTAAACTCATCACCCATGTAAGCAGCCCAGTGGATTGCTCGGCGATCCTTCTTGTCAAAGGCATTAATGTTGGCTCCTCTGGAGAGAAGCAGCCTCACCATCTAACAGGGAGAGGAGAGAGAAACAAAACACAGGTTGAGGAAAACTAAACAGCAAAATCCGCTAAATCTGGCTTCAAAGCCTTCCCTTTAAAATTATATATTTTGTATTCACAATGAATGAAAGATAACATGTAAAGACATGGTACATTTCTCCCCTTTTAGTCCCCCTTTGACCTCCCCCTCCCCCCAGAATGCCTCCAAACACATTTAAAAAGAAAGGGAAAGTAATTGAGTTACATGTCAGAAAACAAAACAAAAGTATACAACAACGTTACTTCAAGCAAAAATGTAATAGCCTAACAATTTCAGGTGATTAAGTGATTTTATAGGCCTATATAGCAGTAATCTCAAGGTGGGGCCAAGAGTACTAATCTGGAGGAAGTGTTTGGAGCTGTTCAAAATAGGATATCATCGGGTCCCAGGAGGAATAAAATGAGTTGGTTGACCCTCGAATGGTAACTTCATTTTTTCTCATTTTAGGAACAGCTTCAGATCTTTGAGCCAAAGAGAGGCTAAGGGAGGATTGATAGATTTCCAATCCAATAAAATCCTTCTGCGGGCTAACATGGAGGCAAAGGCAATGGCATCTAGCTGTCTATTGGTCAGAGAAGGATTGTTGTTTGGTACTCCAAAAATAGCAATTTCTGCACTAGGCTGCAACTTTATATCAAATGCTTCAGAAAGGGTTTTAAATAGTGGACAAATAATCTGCCAGACGGGGACAGGACCAGAACATGTGGGTCAAGTCCGCCAAGGAGCTTTTACACCTGTCACATGTACCATCAATATTTGGGTAGAATTTGGACAATCTGGCCTTACTGAAATGGATACGGTAAAGTACCTTAAACTGTATAAGGCTGAGCCGGGCACAAGAGGAGCTTCCATTTACCCTCAGTAAGGCATTTCACACTCAGATCGGATTTTATTAAAAGCCTCCTCTGAACAAACTCAAGCATACAACTAGGGCTGTGATGGTCATGGAACTTCAGGTGTCGGTGATTGGCGTGTCTTATGTACGTGGTCATCGACAAAACTGACAGCTGACAGGGGGGCGGGACGGACATTAGCAAAGGAAAACATTAGCGCGTTTAGGCCAGTCTTGCTCTCAAGTTTGGGGAAGCTAATTTTCTCCATGAAAAATATCAAGCATTCCATGCATCATCACATTTGCAAACTTATTTAAAAAAAAAAAAATTGTTCACCTTTATTTAACCAGGTAAGCCAGTTGAGAACAAGTTCTCATTTACAACTGCGACCTGGCCAAGATAAAGCAAAGCAGTGCGATAAAAACAACACAGAGTTACATTTGGGGTAAAAAAACATAAAGTCAAAAATACAACAGAAAATATATATACAGTGTGTGCAAATGTAGCAAGTTATGGAGGTAAGGCAATAAATAGGCTATAGTGCAAAATAATTACAATAGTATTAACACTGGAATGCTAGATGTGCAAGAGATTATGTGCAAATAGAGATACCGGGGTGCAAAAGAGCAAAATAAATAACAATATAGGGATGAGGTAGTTGGGTGGGCTAATTTCAGATGGGCTGTGTACAGGTGCAGTGATCGGTAAGGTGCTCTGACAACTGATGCTTAAAGTTAGTGAGGGAGATAAGAGTCTCCAGCTTCAGAGATTTTTGCAATTCGTTCCAGTCATTGGCAGCAGAGAACTGGAAGGAATGGCGGCCAAAGGAGGTGTTGGCTTTGGGAATGACCAGTGAGATATACCTGCTGGAGCGCAGACTACGGGTGGGTGCTGCTATGGTGACCAATGAGCTAAGATAAGGCGGGGATTTGCCTAGCAGTGATTTATAGATGGCCTGGAGCCAGTGGGTTTGACGACGAACATGTAGTGAGGACCAGCCAACAAGAGCGTACAGGTCACAGTGGTGGGTAGTGTATGGGGCTTTGGAGACAAAACGGATGGCACTGTGATAGACTACATCCAGTTTGCTGAGTAGAGTGTTGGAGGCTATTTTGTAAATGACATCGCCGAAGTCAAGGATCGGTAGGATAGTCAGTTTTACGAGGGCATGTTTGGCAGCATGAGTGAAGGAGGCTTTGTTTGCGAAATAGGAAGCCGATTCTAGATTTAACTTTGGATTGGAGATTCTTTATGTGAGTCTGGAAGGAGAGTTTACAGTCTAAACAGACACCTAGGTATTTGTAGTTGTCCACATACTCTAGGTCAGACCCGTCGAGAGTGGTGATTCTAGTCGGGTGGGCGGGTGCCAGCAGCGTTCGATTGAAAAGCATACATTTAGTTTTACTAGTGTTTAAGAGCAGTTGGAGGCTACTGAAGGAGTGTTGTATGGCATTGAAGCTCGTTTGGAGGTTTGTTAACACAGTGTCCAATGAAGGGCCAGATGTATACAAAATGGTGTCGTCTGCGTAGAGGTGGATCTGAGAGTCACCAGCAGCAAGAGCGACATCATTGATATACACAGAGAAAAGTGTCGGCCCAAGAATTGAACCCTGTGGCACCCCCATAGAGACTGCCATAGGTCCAGACAACAGGCCCTCCGATTTGACACACTGAACTCTATCTGAGAAGTAGTTGGTGAACCAGGCGAGGCAGTCATTTGAGAAACCAAGGCTATTTAGTCTGCCAATAAGAATGCGGTGGTTGACAGAGTCGAAAGCCTTGGCCAGGTCGATGAAGACGGCTGCACAGTACTGTCTATTATCAATTGCGGTTATAATATCGTTTAGGACCTTGAGCGTGGCTGAAGTGCACCCATGACCAGCTCGGAACTTATGTAAAATAGCTGACTATTCCTAATGTGATTAGTAAATTGGATAGTCATAATTTAGGCTAATAATATAACTCAATCACAGGCTGTTCAATGCAGCGGGTGGTGGAGTAGGTTTCTTTTCACTGGAAAAATGTGGCCTTTTATTATTTTAAAATCACGCAATTCTACTACACTTTATATGACTAGAGAGATTAGCAGAATCTTTTTCAACACGACTTTCAAGTGGCACTGACCCAGTGATAAAGACAGTGAATATGCACACTCACCGGGGATATAGCCGATGCCAATAATACTGTTCCCTCAATTAAGTTGAGGATTTTGATCATTAAAAAGACATTAGTATTTTCATCTTCTTCTCTTTGAAGCAATAAGCCAATTGCTTTCCAAACTGTTTTCCCTCCATTGTATTTTGAAAAATTGCGATATGCCTGGTTGAGCCTCTCTTTCACTGACATTCACAACTCAACAGTCATCTATTTGGAAGCCTATTCGCCGCACCCGCTGCCTTCCGACAGGCTACGCGATTTAAAACAATCCAGAAGAAGCTAATGATCATGCTTTCTGGTATAGTATACACACGTAACATGTAGGATTCCCAGAATATGTTCTATATTCTCATTATTAACTCATTATAATCAGTGGTTTAATTAGAGTATGATTGGCTAAATAAAACAATGGGCCTATGGTAATGCAACATTAAGTGATTCAAGGAAACTAGCCTATTTTGTTTGTTTATTTGCTCGGGCATCTGAATTACAATTATTCATGAACAATAATTTTGCATAGCTTATTCTTTTAACATTGAATAGCCTATAAATGGTTATTACAGCTTAGTTATTAAAACTTAATTTCTCACAAGAATGAGGTTGTGAATTGGGAGGTTCAGCTCGGTCTGGGCCTTACTAGGTCCCTCTTTTAAATCGCCAGCTCTGCTAAAAAGTGCCCACCAGAGTTCTACATAGGCCTAGAACACGGCCTGTGCTCTGGCTTCACATTGATGGTGACAGCGAGATGGAGATTGTGGCCAAAGCAATTTAGCCAAGGCCAGTTCAGTTGCCTCACTTCAGCCACAATGTTGGCCCTGTTGTCTGTGGCGATACAGGACATTAGATTTTCGTCAAGGGCCCAGTCAAGGAATTCCGGAATGTAGGTTGTTTCCAAACAGTTGGATTTCAGTGTCCAGTCTTTCGTCAGATAGTGCACTGTTAGGTTCATGTAAGGAGTCATATTTACACTTGACCACATGTCCATATTCAGTGCAAAAATAAACAAATCTACGTCCTTTAGCTCTGCCTTGTCACGGTGCTGTGTATGGGTGTGGTGTAGAATCAGGCGCAGGCAGCAGAGGGTAAGTCCAACAAGACTTTACTGAGCACGAAAATTAATCCAAAACAGCCCGGAGGCAAAAGACGCACACAGGCGTAAAATACAAGCGCACACACAGGTGCGTAAATCTCTCCTCACAAAACGAGGAGGAAGCTCAGGAAAAATAGCGTACCGACACGGGTAGCGCAACCACGACACGAACAATCACACACAACACAAACCTAACAACAAGGAAACTAAATAGGGTGCTAAATGAGACCTAACACAAAACAGGTGTGACTAACAGACAAAACCAAACAAACAAGAAACATCGAGCGGTGGCAGCTAGAACTCCGGAGACGACGACCGGCGAAACCTGCCCGAACAAGGAGGAGGAGCCGCCTCGGCCGAAACCGTGACATGCCTGAACCTCCCCCTTCACCTTGTTGAACAAGGTAGGGACCGCTGTTTGAGACAAATACTTTCTCCCCGGTAACTCGTATAGTCTGTCAAATTTCCAGAGCATTTATTTGAAGGCGGGTTTCTCCACCGTTCGTAAAGGCACCATTCCTATGACTAAATAACGAGTTCCAGTGTCTGGCAGTGCTCGCCACTTATCGGTGTCCCGTTTGTGGTGCTGGAATTCTTAGTAGGTAGCCTATGGGTTTTGCGCATATTCTGCAAACAGGCTGGCCAAGTCATCTGGTTCTCCATCGTCGTTAGGTGTGAAACTGAAATGTGCCCAAACAGGTTGTTATGTTGTTTTTTTTGCTATGAGAGCCATCTTTTTCACCTCACTCCTCTGATCTACTGTAACAATGAAAAAGGTCAGAGGTGAAGGTCAGAGGTCAGAGGCTACCCACCCACCCCCAGCCTGTAGGCTATAGATCTAGAGGTACTATAGTTACCCCCGGTCCCCACTTTTCACCTCACCCCCCCCCCCCCCCCTCTTCAATTAACCTGAATTGACCTTCAAAGATTCTCTCCTATTCGCGCATAGAGCAGATTTGGTGATTGCGGTGCATCAAAAGATAGTCCATCTATTAAACTGTCTATATCTCCTCCAACTAAGTCAGCAAAACAATACCATATAATCAATAGTTAACACTCCCGCTATGGATAAAGTATATCTACATTAAAATAAAGGTGATAAAACATTTTATGGAGAGAAAATCATACTTCTTTTTGGTTTTGACGGTAATTTTATTTTCATGGTGTTCTTCATCCAAAACCGTCAATGTCACGGTTATCCAATTACCGTCACAGCCCTACATTCAACCATTGTAAGTAATCGGATGCACAGTAAGCTCAACATGGGGATAGGAAAGGTATAAAGTGTAGACTACAGTGTGTAATCATGTCCATGCTAATTGCTAACCTCCTGGTGTCCACTGAAGGCTGCATGGTGCAGCGCCGTGCGCCCGGCCCGGTCTGACACGTTCACGTTGCTGAGGAGAGGGACCAGGGCCTCGGCCCAGCGGACTGCCTTATTGGCCGCAGCGATGTGGAGCGGCGTTTGCCAGTTCTTGTCCCTGGCGTTCACATCAGCAGAGTGTTTCAATAACACCTGGACAGCCTCCTACAGGAACACAGTTCAAATAATAATAATAATATGCCATTAACAGACGCTTTTATCCAAAGCGACTTACAGTCGTGCGTGCATACATTTTTGTGTATGGGTGGTCCCGGGGATCGAACTCACTACCTTGGCGTTACAAGCGCCGTGCTCTACCAGCTGAGCTACAGAGGACCACAGTCCAAAGTTGAACAAATCATGTTCAACTTTGTTTAAAGTGCATTTAAAAATCACAACACACTTAACAGTCAAACACATATGCACAGGAGTGTGTGTGAGGGCTGACAGTATCAGTACACGTACCTCACTGCAGGAAGCCAAGGCCCGGTGCAGAGGAGTGAGCCACTTGTTGTCTTTGGCATTTACTCTGGCTCCTGGGACACAGACAGAAAAACAGGTGACAGACCGACAGGGGGACAGACCGACAGGGGACACATTCAGTGCCTAACAACACACTATACAATACAAGTAAAATGATATACAACATAATTCTGACAAAATAAATGACATACCTGTACACGAAGAGACAACACACAATAGCTTAGCCCTTGGTGCAGCCACAGCTCTCGGGCACCTGCGTGAGCACATAGAAACTCACTGTCTAATCAGAGACTTCAACACATTAGTTCCCACAATGAGTTCATCAACCTGCCCATCAACAATAAGCACTGGGACTACATAACAGAAGCCATAAAGTTGAATTTTTAAGTCACACATGCCCACTGGGCTAGTTTGTTCCCACCACAACCCACCAGGATGATGTCTGAAGGAGCTAGAAAGTTCCCCTCTACCACTCCTGCCTCCCTCAACCGAGGTACAATATCTGCGCGCAGAGTAGTAGCCATGGACCCACTATCTAACATCCCCTTCAGCTCAACTTTATCCTGTACTAGCACAGTGGTGTAAAACAAACTGTCATTCTGAGTAATTCTCATTGTGTTCTGAAAAATGACTGTGTTGTTCTTGGGTACTGACTCACAAAAGTAAGAATAAACAGATTGGATATCATCATCAGTGGAGGAAAAATAAGAATGCCCCACATTGCCCTCCTCAGAACGGAGGCTTTCTAGTTTTCCTGAGACCTGCCAGTCTGTCCACATCCAGGGTTCTGTCGCTGCCCAGCCTCACTACAGTCAAAGCTCATGTGGCCCGGAGAAAAGCACTTGACGCACAGCTGGTGCATCTGACAGTGAGCTTTGGTCCAGTGATTAGTGCTTCCACAGTCAGCGCACTCATGCTGACGTTTGTGGAACTGTTTACGGGGCCCTCTACATTTAACATGTTTAAGTC
This sequence comes from Coregonus lavaretus, assembly GCF_964263955.1. Classification (NCBI taxonomy): domain Eukaryota; kingdom Metazoa; phylum Chordata; class Actinopteri; order Salmoniformes; family Salmonidae; genus Coregonus; species Coregonus lavaretus. Next base: position 414,356 of record NW_028156410.1, read on the forward strand.
ATTTAGCAGACGCTTTTATCCAGAGCGACTTACAGTTAGTGCATACGTTATTTTTATTTTTTCATACCCCCCGTGGGAATCGAACCCACAACCCTGGCGTTGCAAACACCATGCACTACGAACTGAGCCGGCCATTCCCGCCACTACCCTAGGCGACGCTGGTCCAATTGTGCGCCGCCCCATGGGTCTCCCGGTCGCGGCCGGCTACGACAGAGCCTGGATTCAAACCAGGATCTCTAGTGGCACAGCTAGCACTGCGATGTAGTGCCTTAGACCACTGTGCCACTCACAGACTGAGTATTGCTGAGTATTGCTGACCAGAGCCTTCTCTAACAAAGTCAAAATTTTATTTAATGTCCCACCCTCAGATACAGATGATGCCTGGTCTGGTTCACGGCCACATTGAGAAAAAGATGACACATTAGGTCTTTTCACAGGACCCACTCCCTCCTGAGGGCAGTCAAAAACAGCAGCAACCTGCTGTGAAAGTTGTGTTCTACATGCTTTACGTTCCCTTAACAGTTCATCCAACCGATCCTGTACCTCACTGGCTGTCCAGTCACGAATGGGTTTGCTCTTGAACACTTGGGCCAACTCTTTATCAGGACAGTTGCGTACAAACATGACTGCCAACTCTGAGCACTGATTGGGTAAGGTCCTGCCCTCACTCACAAGGTACTGTTCGGCTGCCTCTGCAGCTTTGTTAAGCCTAATCCAGAAATCTATTGGACCCTCATTAGCATATGGTTTGATTGAATAGAAATCAGCTAATGGCATACCTGAGCAGACAGTATCCCCAAAGTGTTGCTTGAAAACACTGAACACCGCCTTAACATCTGTGACAACAAGGTTGTTACGCTTCCAGACTTTGGTCACATCACGTGCCCTCCCCATGAGCCTAGACATCACCTCCCCAACATTCCCAGACCCAGTGTAACCCCTCTTCTCTAGGTAGACTTCCATTAACTCCTCCCACTCCAGGACAGAGTACTTATCTGAGCCATCACCCCTAAAAAGAGGTGGAGCACTAACATCTGACTTCACAACCAGATTCAGCTTGGACGCATCAATAAAGGTTGACCCACACTGCTCAGGCAGGGGAAACTGCTGGGGTTGGTGAGGGGGACGGGCAGGAGAAAGACTTGAAACCCCAGGCTGCAGTAAACTCGCTCTGATAGATTCTCCTATCTCTGAACCAATCTGCTTAATAAGGTCACTAAGCTGACTCGGAGGCGTCCCATTATCACCGAGTACTGTGGATGATGGTACATCAAAAGACAGAGGTGGGATAACCTGGTCAGGTGGAACAAACAGCCTACCCCTCCCAGTGCTTGCAAACTCAGGACTAGCAAACGCTCTACTCCCAGGAGCTGAATGTACAATTGGTGTAAATGGAAGGACACCCCTCCCTCTACCCACACTAAAATCCACAGCATAACACGTCTTATGGATTTGAGAATCTTCCATGGCTCAACAGAGCACTAAAATACAATGTAATTTAGTGCATTCAAATACCAAAAAAAATTAATGCAATAAACAAATTCATCCAAAACATACAAATAAGCACGAATACCTGTATCTAATGAATATGCTACATTCACTTTCACTGTTTACAGTATATATTCACTTACAGTAAGCCATCAACAAATTCACATGCGCAGGTCGTGCACCTCATCCACATGCACAGCTCCGGCGGTCGGCTTGCCACAGGACACTGCCACAACTGGAATTCTGATGGTTGGATAATTTTTATTCGACCTGCACACGAAGAGACAACACACAATATGTTAGCTCTTGGTGCAGCCACAGCTCTCGGGCACCTTGCTAGTTGAAGGTCAGGCAAAAATGAACAGGTGCTGCATGCACACATTCAGTGCCTAACAACACACTATACAATACAAGTAAAATGATATACAACATAATTCTGACAAAAATAAATGACATACCTGTACACGAAGAGACAACACACAATAGCTTAGCCCTTGGTGCAGCCACAGCTCTCGGGCACCTGCGTGAGCACATAGAAACTCACTCAAACACTGACCCAAATACTCCCGAGTTACAATAGGTACCCTAATTAGCGAGCTCGGTGAAAGTTGTTAACATACATCTTTATATTGTCCACATTGTAACAAAACCTGTAGTTGCGTAACAGCACTTTGTGTAACTTTACCACAGTTTTATATCGACAAATTACGGCGCCAAGGACAACATACCTTGCTAGTTGAAGGTCAGGCAAAAGAGAACAATAAGAGGGTACATAAATACAGATAACCCGCGATGGACCAAACCAAAATATACACAACTTTTACAATTAGGTGTATTTGCAATATAGATACATAAAAATGTTTGTACACCAAAAAATAACATTAGCTATGCAGCTGTAATTAAATAAAGAAACCACATTGAATTATTATTATTATTAACTTATTAACATCCCCTCTTGACCTGGCCTACTTGAACTGTCCTTGTGTGCAATTTGGTGCATAATCTAGGGGAACAACATCACACTACTACACATATAATTCAAGTCATACCTTTATTGTCATTCATGCTCTTATTTTTAACCTAGTAGTTTTGCAAAAGTGTAACCTGCGTCAATTCTAGGAAATATTGGAATAACGTGCTTAAAAAGTGAGGTGGATCTTTCTGAGGTGGAAGTTGGGAGAGTTATATTTCAGTGAAACGTAAGTGAAGGAGGCCCCGCTCTCTCGCTTTCCCAGATGTTTAGTTCATTTCATTCCGATCTCCTTTGCATTATTATAGCCATTTTCTGTAGCCTGTCAACTATGCGTCTGTCTATCCCTGTTCTCTCCTCTCCGCACAGGCTATACAAACGCCTCACACCGCGTGGCTGCTGCCACTCTAACCTGGTGGTTCCTGCGCGCACGACCCACATGGAGTTCCAGGTCTCCGGCAGCATCTGGAACTGCCGTTCTGCGGCCAATAGGGCAGAGTTCATCTCAGCCTATGCTACCCTCCAGTCCCTCGACTTCTTGGCGCTGACGGAAACATGGATTACCACTGAAAACACTGCTACTCCTACTGCTCTCTCCTCGTCTGACCATGTGTTCTTGCATACCCCGAGAGCATCTGGTCAGCGGGGTGGTGGCACAGGAATCCTCATCTCTCCCAAGTGGACATTCTCTCTTTTTCCCCTGACCCATCTGTCTATCTCCTCATTTGAATTTCATGCTGTCACAGTCACTAGCCCATTCAAGCTTAACATCCTTATCATTTATCGCCCTCCAGGTTCCCTTGGAGAGTTCATCAATGAGCTTGACGCCTTGATAAGTTCCTTTCCTGAGGATGGCTCACCCCTCACAGTTCTGGGTGACTTTAACCTCCCTACGTCAACCTTTGATGCATTTCTCTCTGCCTCCTTCTTTCCACTCCTCTCCTCTTTTGACCTCACCCTCTCACCGTCCCCCCCTACTCACAAGGCAGGCAATACGCTTGACCTCATCTTTACTAGATGCTGTTCTTCTACTAATCTCACTGCAACTCCCCTCCATGTCTCCGACCACTACTTTGTATCCTTTTCTCTCTCGCTCTCCTCCAACACTACTCACTCTGTCCCTACTCAGATGGTAATGCGTCGTCGCAACCTTCCCTCTCTCTCTCCCACTACTCTCTCCTCCTCCATCCTATCATCTCTTCCCTCTGCTCAATCCTTCTCCCTCCAATCTCCTGATTATGCCTCCTCAACCCTCCTCTCCTCCCTTTCTGCATCCTTTGACTCTCTATGTCCCCTATCCTCCCGGCCGGCTCGGTCCTCCCCTCCTGCTCCATGGCATGACGACTTATTGCGAGCTCACAGAACAGGGCTCCGGGCAGCCGAGCGGAAATGGAGGAAAACTAGACTCCCTGCGGGTTTGGCATCTTTTCACTCCCTCCTCTCTACATTTTCTTCCTCTGTTTCTGCTGCTAAAGCCACTTTCTACTACTCTAAATTCCAAGCATCTGCCTCTAACCCTAGGAAACTCTTTACCACCTTCACCTCCCTGCTGAATCCATTTTGAAAAGAAGGTTGACGAAATCCGATCCTCGTTTGTTAAGTCAAATGACACTGCTGGTCCTGCTCACACTGCCCTACCCTATGCTTTGACTTCTTTCTCCCCTCTCTCTCCAGATGAAATCTTGCGACTTGTGACGGCCGGCCGCCCTACAACCTGCCCGCTTGACCCTATCCCCTCCTCTCTTCTCCAGACCATTTCCGGAGACCTTCTCCCTTACCTCACCTCGCTCATCAACTCATCCTTGACCGCTGGCTATGTCCCTTCCGTCTTCAAGAGAGCGAGAGTTGCACCCCTTCTCAAAAAACCTACACTCGATCCCTCCGATGTCAACAACTACAGACTAGTCTCCCTTCTTTCTTTTCTCTCCAAAACTCTTGAGCGTGCCGTCTTTAGCCAACTCTCTTGCTATCTCTCTCAGAATGACCTTCTTGATCCAAACCACTCTTGGATTGCGTCCTACCTGACAGGTCGCTCCTACCAAGTGGTGTGGCAAGAATCTGTCTCCGCACCACGTGCTCTCACCACTGGTGTCCCCCAGGGCTCAGTTCTAGGCCCCCTTCTATTCTCGCTATACACCAAGTCACTTGGCTCTGTCATATCCTCACATGGCCTCTCCTATCATTGCTACGCAGACGAAACAAAACTAATCTTCTCCTTTCCCCCTTCTGATAACCAGGTTGCGAATCGCATCTCTGCATGTTTGGCAGACATATCAGTGTGGATGACGGATCACCACGTCAAGCTGAACCTCCCGGGGAAGGACTGCCTGTTCCATGATCTCGCCATCACGGTTGACAACTCTGTTGTGTCCTCCTCCCAGAGTGCAAAAAGCCTTGGCGTGACCCTGGACAACACCCTGTCGTTCTCCACTAACATCAAGGCGGTGACCAGATCCTGTAGGTTCATGCTCTACTACATTTGGAGAGTACGACCCTGCCTTACACAGGAAGCGGCACAGGTCCTAATCCAGGCACTTGTCATCTCCCGTCTGGATTACTGCAACTCGCTGTTGGCTGGGCTCCCTGCCTGTGCCATTAAACCCCTACAACTCATCCAGAATGCCGCAGCCCGTCTGGTGTTCAACCTTCCCAAGTTCTCTCACGTCACCCCGCTCCTCCGCACACTCCACTGGCTTCCAGTTGAAGCTCGCATCTGCTACAAGACCATGGTGCTTGCCTACGGAGCTGTGAAGGCACCTCCGTACCTTCAGGCTCTGATCAGTCCCTACACCCAAACGAGGGCATTGCGTTCATCCACCTCTGGCCTGCTGGCCCCCCTACCTCTGTGGAAGCACAGTTCCCGCTCAGCCCAGTCAAAACTGTTCGCTGCTCTCGCACCCCAATGGTGGAACAACACTTGAAACCCCACCTCTTTAAGGAATACCTGGGTTAGGATAAAGTAATCCTTCTACCCCCCCCTTACCTCACCCCACAAAAAAAATAAAAAATAAAATGGTTGTAAAGTGGTTATCCACTGGCTGTAAGGTGAATGCACCAATTTTGTAAGTCGCTCTGGATAAGAGCGTCTGCTAAATGACGTAAATGTAAATGTAAATGTAAAAAAAAAAAATATATATATATATATTATAATAGTTGCTAATTTTGTGTTGCATTAATGTTGCATTCTTTATCATTAAAACATAAAAAATATAAAGAAACAATGGTGTGATTTTGTTTGATTGATGGGAATCTACACTGCAACAGCCTATCACGGCCTTAATAAAAAGAAAGTTAGGCTACGTACGTGACGTAGCCTACGTCAGTGTAGCCGCTCAACAGTTACCGCGCATTTTTGAAAGCTGGATGAGTTTTCGCCGGCTTACTCGCTTCAGTTCGTCATATATATCCGTAAGTGGTTGAAAAGCCCACCAACAGTCTCCTCTGCCAAATTGGATACGACACCGACGCTTCCTGATGTTGTAGTTGGAGAAGGAGACCCTGGACGACAGTCTGAGCCTGATGCTAGTAGCTCCGTGGAGTCCGGGGCAGCATTTGGGCCACAACTGCCTGTTGAATCAGTGGGTATGAGTGACCTCGGCATGGACAAACCCAAACAGGTTGTGTTGAGGAAATATTCTGTCAAAATGTTTGGTTAAAAAAAAAGATCATTTCCCTCTAGCTCAGGGGTGTCAAACTCATTTTAGCTCAGGGGCCACATGGAGGAAAATCTATTCCCAAGTGGGCCGGACCGGAAAAATCATGGTATATATAACTTAAAAACAACAACTTCAGATTGTTTTCTTTGTTTTAATACGATCAACATACAACATAAAGCTGGAGCCTGAGGACAGTGTGTCCAAAATAGTACAAGCACAACATCACTATTAATCATAAAACACGTCAAGTTTATTTGAAAATTTTAAAGAAAAAGAACACACAAACACACAATGCCTCAGTGATTAACAGAACTGTTTCACAGATCACAGAACTATATCAGGGTGTCATTTCTCAGGCAGAAATGTAGATAAAAATAATGAAATCCTGTTCCCCAAACAAGTGCAAGAACCACAGAGTCAAGAATAGGTTAAATATACAAATAAAATAAAATCAATTAAAAACAATAGCACATCAACATAAAAACATATAAACATAAATCTGAAAGCGTTGCTCAAACTCCCGTAACAGTCCAGTTATTTTATCTTTGAACCGCTTCATGTCTGCCACATGTTGGGTCGCGCACACATTTTTCAGACAGGGGAAGTGAGCTGCATCACCACCGGCAAGTTGCGTCTCCCACAATGACAGCTTCAACTTGAAAGAACGTATTGTTGCGCCCTTGCAGCTGTTTGTTCAAGTTATTCAGGTGCTCTGTAACATCCACCATAAATGCAAGGTCCGGCATCCATTCTGCGGAATGAAATTCTAACACTGGTTTGCCATTTTCTTCCATGAACTGTTCAATTTCTTCTCGTAAATCAAAGAAACGCCTCAGCACAGCACCTCGGCTTAACCATCTTACCTCAGTGTGGTATGGCAGGCCATAGATGTGGTCTTTCTCTCTGAGAAGGCTGTCAAACTGACGGTGATTCAGGCTTCTGGATCGGATGAAATTAACAGTTTGGATGACCACCTTCATGACGTTATCCATCTTTAATGACTTGCAACACAAAGCCTCCTGGTGCAAAATACAGTGAAAAGTCAAAAAATCACGTCCTCCATTTGCAGATTGCACTTTCTCTCTGAACTTTGTCACAACGCCTGCTTTTTTCCCGATCATTGAGGGCGCACCTTCTGTAGCCAGGCTGACAGCGCGGGACCAGTCCACTCCGACCCTGATCAGCGCGCCGACCAGTGCGGTAAAAATATCAGCTGCTGTCGTTGTATCTGTCATCGGCACCAACTCCACGAACTCCTCGGTGACGGTCAATGTGTCATCAACTCCGCGGATGAAAAAATGGCCAGTTGTGCAACATCTGTAATGTCCGTGCTTTCATCAATTGCAACCGAAAACGCAATAAATGACTTTACTTTTTGCTTCAACTGGCTGTCCAAATCCACTGAAAGATCGGAAATCCTGTCTGCAACTGTGTTTCTTGTCAGGCTGATATTTGCAAAAGCCTGCCGCTTTTCAGGGCACCAAATCTCAGCTGCCTTCATCATGCATGTTTTTACAAATTCACCCTCACTAAATGGTTTTGAAGCCACTGCGATTTCATTAGCAATGAGGTAGCTAGCTTTCACTGCAGCGTCACTGATGTCTCGGCTGTGAGTAAACACAGACTGCTGTTTCTTCAGACCCGCCAACAGTTCATTCACCTTCTCTCATCTCCGCTGTCCTTGAAAGTTGTCATATTTGTCGGCATGAAGACTCACATAGTGGCGACGAAGGTTATATTCTTTCAGCACTGCAACATGCTCTGAACACACCAAACATACAGCTTTCCCATTCAATTCCGTGATTAAATAGGATGACCATTTTTCTTGGAACACTCTGCACTCTGCGTCCACTTTTCTCTTTTTTGACAGAGACATATTGGGGCAATGAGGGTGCCAAAGCACATAATGTTAAAAGTAGAAGCCGTAATAAATATCGCGGGCAAAACAAAGTAGCTCATTGGCTGCACGTGCTTGACCTACTTGCTCTGCCCCGGTATAAACAGTTTGCTTGCTTAACACAATTGCTATTGCGCCATCCAGTGGACGAAATTGGAACAGCAGTTTATTTTATTGAAAAATTGCAGCGCATTTTTATACTTAAAAAAAATAAATAATAATAATAATAATTATTTTATTTTTTAAATCATCTCGCGGGCCGGATTAAACCCGTTTGCGGGCCTGATCCGGCCCGCGGGCCGTACGTTTGACACCCCTGCTCTAGCTGGTATTTGAACAGGGACTGGCTTGAGTACTCGGTGGAAAAGGACTCCGCATTTTGTTATGCGTGCAGGAAATTCAAATCTGTATCATCGGACGCGAACTTCTCCATTAAGGGATGTAATGATTGGAAGCATGCAATTGGAACAGGCAAGGGCTTAAATAAGCATGCAGCTTCAAAAGAACAGTTAGCCTGTGAAGCAATGTGGAGAGATTCAGAAAAACGTAGAGAGACAGGAAAAGAGATTTCCACTCTTAAATTTAGAGCAACTGGCTCGCAACAGATACTACATGTCAGCTGTAATTGATATGCTGGAGTTTTTAGTGGTGAATCAATTGCCGTTACGTGGAGATAATGCTGGTTTTGCCAGTGTGCTAGATGATAATAGCTCAATGGGGCTGTTTTTGTCTCTCTTTGAGTACACCATGCGCAAAGATCCTGAACTGACACGGATTACAAAAACAATCCCACAGAATGCACGCTATACCAGCCCACAGATACAAAACGAGATTCTCGAAATGATGAGCAATCTCGTGACAGAGGAGATAGTGAGACAAGTCGGTGATAGCTGGTATTAAAGTGGATGTCACACGGGATCCTTTAAGCCAAGAAAACATATCTGTAGTTGTGCGTTTTGTTGACAAACACTATGGTCTGTGTGAGCGCCTCTTGGTAATGGCCACATCTGAGAAAAGTGATGCAGAGGCTCTGACAGGTGTCATCATTGATGAGCTCACCAGCGCCGGACTCAGCACGGACAAAATCCTGAGTCAAGTTTATGATGGCGCATCACTCATGTCTGGCAGGCATGGTGGTGTGCAGAAATTGCTCCAAAACAAGCTGGATCATAACATACCATATATTCACTGCTTTAATCACCAACTTCATCTGGTTGTGATTCATGCCATGTCCAGTGAAGCAGCTGTCGATTATTTTTTTGGAGTATGCAACATGCTGTACAACTTCATCAGGAAGCCAACCGTGGCTATTCTGTACAAAGGCGATACCCTGAAACGTCTCTTGAACCAGAGATGGACTGGCCACTTGACAACGGTCAAAGTTGTGGTGAAGAGTTTTCACGACATATCCACATTACTGACCGAGGTGGAAAACACACGAGGCCTTGGAGCGGAGGTGCGCGTCGAGGCTACCGGGCTGCTTCGTGCCATTACGCAGCGCAGTTTTCTTTTCATTGCGCACCTTGTTATGAAACTGTTGTCACTTTTCGAGCCGCCTAACAGACTACTACAGGCCAAAGATATGGACTTGTTCACTGCGGTGACACTTGTGAACAGCGCTTCTGACTGCGTGAAGACAATGACATGCAAATTACATCGACAGCTATATGCCTCCATACATAGCAACAGAGAGTCATGGTAATTTGGAAACATTTGTGAATGTGGAATGAAAAACCTTCATAACCTGGTGTTGACATCATTTCATATTCTTTCATAATAATAATAATACATGATTACACTAATAATATGTATATGTTTTTTTTACAAAATAACCCACTTAACAATACAGCCATTGAAAAGCCATTTTTAAATAAAGCTTACTTCGAATTTCCATAAAGGCAGTTAGCTACAGTACACATGACAGGTGACACTACTACATTGTTCCATCTCAAAGCAGCATCAGGAATGCCGATTGCGAACCCTGGGTGACCCTCAATTGTAATTGGGTGATTCCTCATGTCATCTCTGCTTTCCCCTTTCTCAAAATGCGGGAGAAGGGAGGAAAGGAAGATGGATACGGGGTTGATGACAATGATGATGTTCAACTGATAGTATTGAACAAAATATAAACGCCATATGCAACAATTTCAACAATTTTACTGAGTTACAGTTCAAATAAAGAAATCAGTTAATTGAATAAAATAATTAGGCCCTAATCTATGGATTTCACATGACTGGAAATACAGAAATGCATCTGTTGGTCACAGATACCTTTAAAAAAAGATAGAGGCGTGGATCAGAAAACCAGTCAGTATCTGGTGTGAACACCATTTGCCTCTTGCATCAGGCTGTTGATCAGGCTGTTGATTGTGGCCTGTAGAATGTTGTCCCACTCCTCTTCAATGGCTGTGCGAAGTTGCTGGATATTGGCAGGTACTGGAACACACTGTCGTACACGTCGATCCAGAGCATCCCAAACATGCTCAATGGATGACATTTATGGTGAGTTTGCAGGCAATGGAAGAACTGGGACATTTTCAGCTTCCAGGAATTGTGTACAGATCCTCGCGACATGGGGCTGTGCATTATCATGCTGAAACATGAGGTGAGGGCGGCGGATGAATGGCACGACAATGGCCCTCAGGATCTCGTCACGGTAACTATGTGCATTGAAATTGCCATCAATAAAATGCAATCGTGTTCGTTGTCCGTAGCTTATGCCTGCTCATACCATAACCCCACCACCACCATGGGGTGTTCACAACGTTGACATCAGCAAACCGCTCACCCACACAACCTCATACACGCTGTCTGCCATCTGCCCGGTACAGTGTAAACCGGGATTAATCTGTGAAAAGCACACTTCTCCAGCGTGCCAGTGGCCATCGAAGGTGAGCATTTGTCCACTGAAGTCGGTTACGATGCCGAACTACAGTCAGATCAAGACCCTGGTGAGGTGGCTTATGGTAGAGAAATGAACATTAAATTCTCTGGCAACAGCTCTGGTGGACATTCCTGCAGTCAACATGCCAATTGCACTCTCCCTTAAAACTTGAGACATCTGTAGCATTGTGTTGTGTGACAAAACTGCACATTTTAGTGGCCTTTTCTTGTCTCCAGCACAAGGTGCACCTATGTAATGATCATGCTCTTTAATCAGCTTCTTGATATGCCACACCTGTCAGGTGGATGGATCATCTTGGCAAAGGTGAAATGCTCACTAACAGCGATGTAAACATATTTGTGCAAAACATTTGAGAGAAATAAGCGTTTTGTGCATATAGTCATTTCTGGGATCTATTATTTCAGCATACTACAGCATTTCATGCATGGTGGCTAGCTATGACAATCGGTTTGTATTGCTAGTACTGTATTGGTTGGGATAATTTTTCATTGTTTAACTAGCTAGCTAGCTAATTTACATGTCTAAACAAAAGACTCCACTTCGCCAGATGATTACATGATCTGCTTAGTAATATTATATATATCTAAAAAAATCATTTGCATTGCTAGTTATAGCCTAATGTTAGCTAGATAGCTAAAATGGAACCTAGTTGGTTAGCTTTAGCTACCTGCAGATTCATACTACAGCATTTCATGCGTCGTGGCTAGCTATGGCAATTGGTTTGTATTCCTAGTACTGTATAGATTGGGATAATGGTTCATTGTTTTGCTAGCTAGCTATCTAGTTAATTTACATATCTAAACAAAAGACTCCACTTTGCCCAATGATTACATGACCCATCAAGTTAGCCAGGTGTGTCTGGGGGTGATTACGCCCATCTATTGTATTTCATGAACATGTGAACAGGTCTAGACAATAGAGACCCATCCACTTAGCTAGATGTCAATTTAGAGAATTGTGTCTGGGTAAGCCTCATCTTTTATTGCTAAAATATTTGTAACTGGAATTTGTTTTTCAGCATCAATAGAACACGCCTGACTCTCCTCCACAAGTCATACAAGAAGAATGGTCTAATTCAAAAATAGATGGCCCAAGCAAGCGCAGGTTACACCTGAAGCATGAGGACTTGCAGCGAGTTATGAACTTCATCAACAACTATGCAGAGGATAATGCAATAGTATTACCAGGACGCCACCCAGGACACAAACACTTTGGTGGAAAGCTGCTGCCATCTCATGTGACAAAAATAGCGGTGTGGCGTCTCTACAAGGAATCAATGACAACACTTGTAAAGTATGTAAAGCATAAACAAACCCTTTTTTATTATTGCATTTACCGGCAACATGATTGGCACTATTTTTATTGATCTTACATTATTTGTGTATTTTCCAGAGGTACGTGCAGTCGGGCTGTCTTCCTTCAAGACTCTGTGGTGACAATTGCTACCCCACGTCTCAAGCACTAAGCCCAGGACAGACCTGTGCTGGCAGTGCAAGAGGAACAACTATCAGGTCTTCAGATCTGCCAATCTGAAAAAACAAGAGCAGCATCTCCTGCTTGTTCAAAGTGAGCAGTCTGTCTACCAGAAGATGGTTGCTGACTACATGACCACCTGTCAAGACCTGTAGTTGTCTCTGAGGTGCCCTACTGACCCAGCAAGCAAAGACATCAGGATGCATTACAGCTTTAACAGGACAGGTTCCACTCAGAACAGGCCTCACCATGGTCGACCAAAGAAGTTGAGTGCACGTGCTCAGCGTCATATCCAGAGGATGTCTTTGGGAAATAGACATATGAGTGCTGCCAGCATTGCTGCAGAGGTTGAAGGGGTGGGGGGTCAGCCTGTCAGTGCTCAGACCATACGCCGCACACTGCATCAAATTGGTCTGCATGGCTGTCGTCCCAGAAGGAAGCCTCTTCTAAAGATGATGCACAAGAAAGCCCGCAAACAGTTTGCTGAAGACAAGCAGACTAAGGACATGGATTACTGGAACCATGTCCTGTGGTCTGATGAGACCAAGATAAACTTATTTGGTTCAGATGGTGTCAAGCGTGTGTGGCGGCAACTAGGTGAGGAGTACAAGCATGGTGGTGGGAGTGTCATGGTCTGGGGCTGCATGAGTGCTGCCGGCACTGGGGAGTTACAGTTCATTGAGGGAACCATGAATGCCAACATGTACTGTGACATACTGAAGCAGGGCATGATCCCTTCCCTTCGGAGACTGGTCCGCAGGGCAATATTCCAACATGATAACGACCCCAAACACACCTCCAAGACTACCACTGCCTTGCTAAAGAAGCTGAGGGTAAAGATGATGGACTGGCCAAGCATGTCTCCAGACCTAAACCCTATTGAGCATCTGTGGGGCATCCTCAAACGGAAGGTGGAAGAGTGCAAGGTCTCTAACATCCACCAGCTCCGTGATGTCGTCATGGAGGAGTGGAAGAGGACTCCAGTGGCAACCTGTGAAGCTCTGGCGAACTCCATGCCCAAGAGGGTTAAGGCAGTGCTGGAAAATGATGGTGGCCACACAAAATATTGACACTTTGGGCCCAATTTGGACATTTTCACTTAGGGGTGTACTCACTTTTGTTGCCAGCGGTTTAGACATTAATGGCTGTGTGCTGTGTTATTTTGAGGGGACAGCAAATGTACACTGTTATACAAGCTGTACACTCACTACTTTACATTGTAGCAAAGTGTCATTTCTTCAGTGAAAAGATATACTCAAATATTTACAAAAATGTAGATACTGTATATGTACACTGATTTATTTTAGCTTCAGAAGTTGACATACTTGTGGGAGGTGCTTCAGGAAGCATGGGGTGAAATCTCTTCAGATTACCTCAACAAATTGACAACTAGAATGCCAAAGGTCTGCAAGGCTGTAATTGCTGCAAATGGAGGATTCTTTGACAAAAGCAAAGTTTGAAGGACACAATTATTATTTCAATTAAAGATCATTATTTCTAACCTTGTCAATGACTACATTTCCTATTCATTTTGCTATATTTCCTATTCAAACTCATTTCATGTATGTTTTCATGGAAAACAAGGACATTTCTAAGTGACCCCAAACTTTTGAACGGTAGTGTGTGTATATATATATTTGCGAGGAAAAAATACATATGGGGGATTGGAAGTGATGCAGGCAATTACATTGATGGAAGTTACAATCTATCGGCAATATTAAAGCTGATCTACCCCCAAAAATAAAAAATAAAAAATAAAATAACAGAAACACAGCATGGTAGCAATACCACATGGCGACACAACATGGCAGCAGCACAACATGGTAGCAGCACAAAACATGGTACAAACATTATTGGGCACAGACAACCCCACGAAGGCAAGAAGGTAGAGGTAAAAATTCATCACGCAAAGCAGCCACAACTGTCAGTAAGAGTGTTCTTGATTGAGTCTTTGAATGAAGATATGGAGATAAAGCTGTCCAGTTTGAATGTTTTTTGAAGCTCAATCCAGTTGCTAGCTGCAGCAAACTGAAAAGAGGAGCGACCCAGGGATGTGTGTGCTTTGGGGAACTTTAACAGAATGTGACTGACAGAATGGGTGTTGTATGTGGAGGCTGAGGGCTGCAGTATGTGTCTCAGATAAGGGGGAGTGAGGCCTAAGAGGGTTTTCTAAATAAGCATCAACCAGTGGGTCTTGTGATGGGTATACAGATATGACCAGTTTACAGAGGAGTGTAGAGTGCAGTGATGTGTCCTATAAGGAGCATTGGTGGCAAATCTGATGGCCGAATGGTAAAGAACATCTAGCCACTCGAGAGCACCCTAACCTGCTTATCTATAAATTACGTGCCCGTAATCTAGCATTGGAAGGATGGTCATCTGAATCAGGGTTAGTTTGGCAGCTGGGGTGAAAGAGGAGTGATTACGACAGAGGAAACCAAGTCTAGATTTAACGTTAGCCTGCAGCTTTGATATGTGCTGAGAGAAGGATAGTGTACCATCTAGCCATACTCCCAAGTACTTGTATGAGTTGAATACCTCAAGCTCTAAACCCTCAGAGGTAGTAATCACACCGGTAGGGAGAGGGGCATTCTTCTTACCAAACCGCATTACCTTTGTTTTGGAGGTATTCAGAACAAGGTTAAGGGCAGAGAAAGCTTGTTGGACACTTAGAAAGCTTTGTAGTAGAGCATTTAACACAAAATCCGGGGAGGGGCCAGCTGAGTATAAGACTGTATCATCTTCATGTAAATGGATGAGAGAGCATCCTACTACCTGAGCTATGTTGTTGATGTAAATTGAGAAGAGCGTGGGGCCTAGGATCGAGCCTTGGGGTACTCTCTTGGTGACAGGCAGTGGCTGAGACAGCAGATGTTCTGACTTTATACACTCCACTCTTTGAGAGACGTAGTTAGCAAACCAGGCCAAAGACCCCTAAGAGACACCAATACTCCTTAGTTGGCCCACAAGAATGGAATTGTCTACCGTATCAATAGCAGCACAACATTGCTTAGAATCAAGGGCACTGGTGACATCATTAAGGACCTTTAAGGTTGCAGTGACACATCCATAACCTGAGTGGAAACCAGATTGCATACCAGAGAGAATATTTTAGACATCAAGAAAGCCAGTCAGTTGATTATTGACAAGTTTTTCCAACACTTTTGATAAACAGGGCAGAATATTATATTAATGAGTGTGGTGGAGTGCATCCGGGGAATGAGAAAACATAACTGTGGCTTGGGCATTGCCAACCCAAAATCCTATGTTGCCCACCCAATTGATTATGCCAGAATCATGTTAAACGGTTAAAATAGCAGTAAGAAAGCTTTGAAACAGACAGAAAATGTCTGGCTGCCCACCCAGACATATCATCCTGAAGCGGCCCTAGGAATCACACAATTTATTGTTTATTGTGAATTATGTTAATGGTTGGCTGAGAAAAAAACGGGGACATTGATATATACTTTCACTTTGATAACACTGTTTCATTCAACAACAATAAGAGCATTAGAGCAGAGAGGCATGTACACTAGTATTTGGTTTATGTCACGAGTGCTGAAGGTGGGTGTGGTGCAGGAATCAAGCGCAGGACGCAGAAACAAAGTCCAAAAGACTTTAGTGAAATATTCACGTAGTACACGAGCACAACAGGCCCGGAGGCGAAATAAAGGCGCACACAGGCATCAAACAAAAGGCGCACTAACATGTGCGAAAACCTCTCCAAAACAACGGAGGGAAACACGTAGCACAGAACACCAAACAGAAGCGTAATCACACACAACATCTGACACACACAACGAGAACTAAATAGGACACTAATGAGCACTAACTAGAAACAGGTGTACAACATCAAGACAAAACCAAACGAACATGAAACATACAACGATGGCAGCTAGTACTCCGGGGGACGACGACCGCCGAAACCTGCCCGAGCAAGGAGGAGGAGCAGCCTCGGCAGATTCCGTGACAGTTTATCTAAGCAACAGGTCTGAGATTGCTTCCAGAGTATGTGATCAGAGTTGAACAGTTGGAAATCCCACTCATTGCTCACGGACAGCACCAGCGCTCAATGTCCTTTCCCCCATTCCGCTAAAAAACGCTCAGCACTCACAGGAAAAACAACTGCCGCTCCAAATTCACTCCATTCATAAAATATTAAAATATAAGATAATTTAACAAACACCCTATCTATTTTTGTGACTATGTACCATTTGGTTTTGAAGTAGGCTATTGTAAGAGAGAAGGGTGAATTTGTGGCCTGCAATTTGGGGCGTTATTGCATATGGGCATTCCTCAATCTGCAGGAACCCCTCTTTATACTTCTATTGGCCATTTTTAAACTAGGACTCCGCTACACAGGCAGGAGGCAGGGGCAGTCCAGTACAGTAGGTGGCGGTAATGCACCATAACATTGGTTGCCAACCGCCGATAAACCCCACAGAAGAAGAGCTTGATATGTCAATGGTAGACAGTGTCCTTCGCCTTCGCCTGTCGAGCACTGTTTTCCCGCGGGAATGCCCACATGCAGGAACGGCGAATTGCGAGCCGCAATGACACTCTATTGTCGTAAGAAGTTTCAACATTACAACAACATGTCATAGGCTATTAAACAAGGACCTAACTGATGAAATGCGGCTGCTGTGTTAAAAAACTAATAGCTTTTTCTCTAATCTATTGATGATCAGATACTTCAGTTGTAACAAAACATTTTTTTTTTGCATTGTTGGTTAAGGGCTTGTAAGTAAGCATTTCACTGTAAGGGCTACACCTGTTGTATTCGAAGCATGGGCTACCGAGTGACGCAGCGGTCTAAGGCACTGCATCTCAGTGCTTGAGGCGTCATTACAGACCCCCTGGTTCGATTCCAGGCTGTATCACAACCGGCCGTGATTGGGAGTCCCATAGGGCAGTGCACAATTGGCCAAGCGTCGTCCGGGTTTGGCCGGTGTAGGCTGTCATTGTAAATAAGAATTTGTTCATAACTGACTTGCCTGGTAAAATAAAAATGTGCCAAATTTGATTTGATTTTAACTAGCTCAGTTGCGCTCACATTTTTTAGTTGATAAACAACTTTAGCAATGTTACAAACTTAGACTCCTCTTTTTTAACAATAGCCTATATAGAAATCAAAATGTCTCTGGGTAGGGTAGACGTAACATTGTAAACGTAAATCCAGGACACTCCAATTAGTATGACATGTTAAGTTTCTTATGGTATGTACAGTATTCATTTATGGATGTCCATCATCCATTTCGAATTATATGTTATGAATTACAATATTCGTACAATATGTTATGAATTACAATTCGTACAATATGTTATGAATTACAATTCGTACAATATGTTATGAATTACAATATGTTGTGGCTAACGTTAGCTAGGTGGCTAATTTTAGCTAGGCTAGGAGTTAGGGGTTAAGGTTAGTGATAATGAAACCAGAAACATGTCTGTGAACATCCCAGATGCTAGATGGCACTGTCAGGGGAAACCTCAAGACGGGCTATATTTATAACGTGTTAGAAGTGCTGCTGCTTAGAGTCTGAGGGGTATGATGATGTGAGACTGCTGTGCTGAATTTTTACATGGCTATTGAAAGTGACTGTACCTGAATCCCAAATGACACCCTATTACCTAGATAGTGCACTACTTTTGACCAGAGCCCTAGGGTTCCATTCGTGAGGCAAGTTGTATCTGCAGCATTGGAATCCTCTGGTGCCCACACTGTAATGGAAAACTGTAATTTATACGGTAATTTGGATATTAACAGTAAAATACTCTGACATTTTTTATTGCAGCATACTGTAAGTTATGGCGCATTGTGGGAAAATATTGTGGGCAGGGAAAGAATTGTTGTGTTTCGTGGCATTTTTCAAATGTGAAAAAGGGGGCCCTGGGGAAGAAAGGTTGGGAACCCCTACTCTACAAGTGCAAGTGATATATAACACCAAATATTCATTGATATGCTGTAATGTGTAAACACATTATCTAACAGCCACCCTGCTTGCACCAATCTCTTGTAATTACAGTAAAATACTGTGAAATACAAACCCCCTCCCCTCAATGAATTTCATTCATTCAGATTATGGTGGCATTTACTTTTGTACAGTATAATACAATAAATGTACTTGCTTTGATACCATAACTAGATTATATTACAGTAGATTACAGTAGTATGAAATACAGAGATTTACTTTCAGTGCCTTGCAAAAGTATTCATCCCCCTTGGCGTTTTTCCTATTTTACAACCTGTAATTTAAATGAATTTTTATTTGGATTTCATGTAATGGACATACACAAAATAGTCAAAATTGGTGAAGTGAAATGAAAAAAAAGATGTTGATTCAAAGAATTCTAAAAAATTAATAACGGAAAAGTGGTGCGTGCATATATATTCACCCCCTTTGCTATGAAGCCCCTAAATAACATCAGGTGAAACCAATTACCTTCAGAAGTCACATAATAAGTTAAATAAAGTCCACCTGTGTGCAATCTAAGTGTCACATGATCTCAGTATGTATATACACCTGTTCTGAAAGGCCCCAGTGTCTGCAACTCCACCAAGCAAGGGGCACCACCAAGCAAGCCGCACCATTAAAACCAAGTGGCTCTCCAAACAGGTCAGGGACAAAGTTGTGGAGATGTACAGATCAGGGTTGGGTTATAAAAAAATATCAGAAACTTTGAACATCCCACGGAGCACCATTAAATCCATTATAAAAAAATGGAAAGAATATGGCACCACAACAAACCTGCCAAGAGAGGGCCGCCCACCAAAACTCACGGACCAAGCAAGGAGGGCATTAATCATAGAGGCAACAAAGAGACCAACGATAACCCTGAAGGAGCTGCAAAGCTCCACAGCGGAGATTGGAGTACATGTCCATAGGACCACTATAAGCCGTACACTCCAAAGAGCTGGGCTTTACGGAAGAGTGGCCAGAAAAAAGCAGTTGCTTCAAGAAAGAAATAAGCAAACACATTTTGTGGTTGCCAAAAGGCATGTGGGAGACTCCCCAAACATATGGAAGAAGGTACTCTGATCAGATGAGACTAAAATCGAGGTTTTGTCCATCAAGGAAAACACTATGTCTGGCGCAAACCCAACACTTCTCATCACCCCGAGAACACCATCCCCACAGTGAAGCATGGTGGTGGCAGATTCATGCTGTGGGGATGGTTTTCATCGGCAGGGACTGGGAATCTGGTCAGAATTGAAGGAATGATGGATGGCGCTAAAGACAGGGAAATTCTTGAGGGAAACCTGTTTAAGCCTTCCAGAGATTTGAGACTGGGATGGAGGTTCACATTCCAGCAGGACAATGACCCTAAGCATACTGCTAAAGTAACACTCGAGTGGTTTAAGGGGAAACATTAAAATGTCTTGGAATGGCCTAGTCAAATCCCAGACCTCAATCTAATTGAGAATCTGGTGTATTTATTTTTTATTTTTCATTCACCTTTATTTAACCAGGTAAACCAGTTGAGAACAAGTTCTCATTTACAACTGTGTCACGTACGTTGATGAATGGGTCAGACCAAGGTGCAGTGTGATATGCAAACATGTTTATTTGACTTATAAACACAACGACAAAACAAGAAACGAAACGTGAAGTCCAAGGTACACAAACAACATACCTCACACAAAACAAGATCCCACAACCCACTAGTGCCAATAGGCTGCCTAAGTATGGTCCCCAATCAGAGACAACGAGCGACAGCTGCCTCTGATTGGGAACCACACCGGCCAACATAGAAATAGACATACTAGATTCTACAACAAGAACTAACACAACAAAGAATACACACAGCCTGAATCAACATATAAGCGTCCCCTGAGTCAGGGCGTGACAGTACCCCCCCCCCCCCCCCCCCCCCAAATGTGCGGACTCCGACCGCACAGCATAAACATAAGAGGGTAGGGGCCGGGTGGGCATTCCGCCTCGGAGGCGGATCCGGCTCCGGGCGTGACAACCACCGATTCTCCGCCTCCCTGTTGCGCCCCTGGCTTGGTGCGAGGAGCAGGAACAGGCCGGGCCGGGCTGGCGACGCGCACCACTGGCTTGGTGCGAGGGGCAGGAACAGGCCGGGCCGGGCTGGCGACGCGCACCACTGGCTTGGTGCGAAGAACAGGAACAGGCCGGGCCGGGCTGGCGACGCGCACCACTGGCTTGGTGCGAAGAACAGGAACAGGCCGGACCGGGCTGGCGACGCGCACCACTGGCTTGGTGCGAAGAACAGGAACAGGCCGGACCGGGCTGGTGACGCGCACCACTGGCTTGGTGCGAGGGACAGGAACAGGCCGGACCGGGCTGGCGACGTGCACCACTGGCTTGGTGCGAGGGGCAGGAACAGGCCGGGCCGGTGACGCGCACCACTAGCTCGGTGCGAGGGGCAGGAACAGGCCGGGCCGGGCTGATGACGCGCACCACTATCTTGGTGCGAGGGGCAGGAACAGGCCGGACCGGGCTGGCGACGCGCACCACTGGCTTGGTGCGAGGGTCAGGAACAGACGGGCCTGGCTGGCGACGCGCACCACTAGCTTGGTGCGAGGGGCAGGAACAGGCCGGACCGGGCTGGCGACGCGCACCACTGGCTTGGTGCGAGGGACAGGAACAGGCCGGACCGGGCTGGCGACGCGCACCACTTGCTTGGTGAGGGGAGCAGGAACGGGCCGGACCGGACTAGCGACATGCACCACTTTCTTGGTGCGAGGAGCGGGACTGGGTTCCTTTATTAACCCCCGCTCCTTCTGCTGCCTAACCAGCTCCTCTCGCCGTGCCTCTACACTTTTCTTCTCCCTTTTAGCCTCCTGTAGCCTCGTCATCCACCCTGTGTGCCCCCCCCAAAAATGTTTATTGGGGTTGCCTCTCGGGTCTCCGTCGTTGGCACGGTTGGCGCCGTTTCACCTCTCCTGCCTGGGCATCTACAGTGGGGAAAAACAGTATTTAGTCAGCCACCAATTGTGCAAGTTCTCCCAATTAAAAAGATGAGAGAGGCCTGTAATTTTCATCATAGGTACAGGTGTATACAGTTGAAGTCGGAAGTTTACATACACCTTAGCCAAATACATTTAAACTCAGTTTTTCACAATTCCTGACATTTAATCCTAGTAAAAAATCCCTGTCTTAGGTCAGTTAGGATCACCACTTTATTTTAAGAATGTGAAATGTCAGAATAATAGTAGAAAGAATGATTTATTTCAGATTTTATTTATTTCATCACATTCCCAGTGGGTCAGAAGTTTACATACACTCATTTAGTATTTGGTAGCATTGCCTTTCAGTTGTTTAACTTGGCTCAAACGTTTCTGGTAGCCTTCCACAAGCTTCCCACAATAAGTTGGGTGAATTTTGGCCCATTCCTCCTGACAGAGCTGGTGTAACTGAGTCAGGTTTGTAGGCCTCCTTGGTCGCACACGCTTTTTCAGTTCTGCCCACACATTTTCTATAGGATTGAGGTCAGGGCTTTGTGATGGCCACTCCAATACCTTGACTTTGTTCTCCTTAAGCCATTTTGCCACAACTTTGGAAGTATGGTTGGGGTCATTGTCCATTTGGAAGACCCATTTGCGACCAAGCTTTAACTTCCTGACTGATGTCTTGAGATGTTGCTTCAATATATCCACATAATTTTCCTTCCTCATGATGCCATCTATTTTGTGAAGTGCACCAGTCCCTCCTGCAGCAAAGCACCCACACAGCATGATGCTGCCACCCCCGTGCTTCACGGTTGGGATGGTGTTCTTCGGCTTGCAATTTACCCCCTTTTTCCTCCAAACATAACGATGGTCATTATGGTCAAACAGTTCTATTTTTGTTTCATCAAACCAGAGGACATTTCTCCAAAAAGTATGATCTTTGTCCCCATGTGCAGTTGCAAACCATAGTCTGGCTTTTCTATGGTTGTTTTGGAGCAGTGGCTTCTTCCTTGCTGAGCGGCCTTTCAGGTTATGTCGATATAGGACTAGTTTTACTGTTGATATAGATACTTTTGTACATGTTTCCTCCAGCATCTTCACAGGGTCCTTTGCTGTTGTTCTGGGATTGATTTGCACTTTTTGAACCAAAGTACGTTCATCTCTGGGAGACAGAACGCATCTCCTTCCTGAGCTGTATGACAGCTGTGTGGTCCCATGGTGTTTATACTTGTGTACAATTGTTTGTACAGATGAACGTGGTACCTTCAGGCATTTGGAAATTGCTCCCAAGGATGAACCAGACTTGTGGAGGTCTACCATTTTGTTTCTGAGGTCATGGCTGATTTCTTTTGATTTTCCCATGATGTCAAACAAAGAGGCACTGAGTTTGAAGGTATGCCTTGAAATACATTACAGTTACACCTCCAATTGACTCAAATGATGTCAATTAGCCTATCAGAAGCTTCTAAAGCCATGATAACATAATAATAATAATATGCCATTTAGCAGACCCTTTTATCCAAAGCGACTTACAGTCATGCGTGCATACATTTTTGTGTATGGGTGGTCCCGGGGATCGAACCCACTACCTTGGCGTTACAAGCGCCGTGCTCTACCAGCTGAGCTACAGAATTTTCCAAGCTGTTTAAAGGCACAGTCAACTTAGTGTATGGAAACTTCTGACCCACTGGAATTGTGATACAGTGAATTATAAGTGAAATAATCTGTCTGTAAACAATTGTTGGAAAATGTACTTGTGTCATGCACATAGAAGATGTCCTAACCGACTTGCCAAAACTATAGTTTGTTAACAAGAAATTTGTGGAGTGGTTGAAAAACAAGTTTTAATGACTCCAACCTAAGTGTATGTAATCTTCCGACTTCAACTGTATATACTGAGATCATGTGACACTTAGATTGCACACAGGTGGACTTTATTTAACAAATTATGTGACTTCTGAAGGTAATTGGTTGCATCAGATCTTATTTAGGGGCTTCATAGCAAAGGGGGTGAATACATATGCACGCACAACTTTTCCGTTATTTATTTTGTTGAATTTTTTGAAACAAGTAATTTTTTTCATTTCCCTTCACCAATTTTGACTATTTTGTGTATGTCCATTACATGAAATCCTAATGTAATGGATTTACATGGGGCGCCATGCCCACACGAGTGCAATTGTTTTCCTTGTCCCTGCCGGAGACACTGGCAATGAGGGAGTATATCGACGAGGCACTCGTCAAGGGTCTCATCTGCCCCCTCTACCTCACCGCGGGCGCGGGCTTCTTCTTCGTGGGCAAAAAGGACGGTGGGCAGCGGCCGTGCATTGATTACCAGGCGCTCAATGACATCACGGTTAAGAACCGCTACCCACTCCCCCTGACGGCATTCGAGTCATTGCAGGGAGCCCGGGTCTTCACCAAGCTGGACTTACGAAATGTTGCCAATGCGCCTGCGGTGTACATTTACTAGTTAGCTAGCACTGTAGTGGCATCTAATATAGGATACTTGTATCAGCTGTTATAGATTAATTTCATGACGATGAGCTCCTACATGTGCTCCAGTATTAAAGTTGCCCTCCAGTGGCCGCCACATCTGGAACTCCAAGACGGACAGATAGACACACACACACATACACACACAGTGTGAGAGCTGGGTAAAATAGAATAACACAAAAACAAATGTTGCTATTCATAGGTTGCACCTCCGTCACTGGGTTACATCATGCCATTGTTATGAACGTTCTCAAGCCGCCCACTGGCGCCTTAGTGGTGTGATAAATGGAAGCTAATGGCTGTTTAGTCTAAATAACACTATAGTGGCCTGGAAATATGATGGCATTGCTAAAGTAGGCAAATGTTTAGTAGGAAACAACTTTGCCATCATTATCATGTCGTCAAATGGATGGCAACATTGTCATTAGCTAACAAAGTTAATCAAAAATAGCTATCAATGCTAATGTTAGCTAGCTAGCTAAAATCGGTGGTCTCCCCTAAATCTTAGCTATCTAGCTAGCTAACGTTATACTGCACCTAAAGTCAATCTGATGACATCAAAATGATGAAAATATGTTTTCCTACTAATTATTTGCCTCATTTTGCAATGTCATTGTATTTCCAAGCCACTCTAATGCACTTTTTATGAAATCATGTGTTCATTGACAATGCATTGAATAGAATACTCGATCAGTCGAACATGCTTCTCAGATAGGGGCTTGCTTGTTCCTGAGAATAGCCATTGCTAACTACCATAGTGACCCCTCAGTCGCTAATTTCAGCGCATTATTCATATATTTTGCTTGCTAGTTGTTGGCTGTGCTAGAAATGAAATAATAATTTTGTTTCAGTGCACCTTCCAAATGTGAAATTACAAGACAAAAAGGACACTTAGCTAGCTAAGCTGTTCCTCTATGTCGTCTTTCTTGTTTGTGAAGGTAAGGTAGCTAGCTGGCTAATGTCATTCCCAGAGACTTCCACACAAATGCGCACTCCATTGGGGACTTGAATATGAAGTAAACACCTGACTGTGTTATGAGTCACCACATATCCCACTTGGATGCGTTTAAGATTAATTTGTATCCATAAAGCTTCCCATGTCAGCCTAGATCAAGAAGGAGTAATGCTATGTCAAGGAGGTCCAATTGTTTTTTCTGTCTGTAGAGCCTTAGAGAACTCAGAATTCTCTGCAATGTATGTAAAGTATTGACAACACCATCTATATTGCTCAATGACACTAATATTTCCCAATGCCTCAAAAATAAAAGTTGATCAACTCAAGCAAACCGGCCATAATGTCAACCTGTGCATGAGAGGAAGCCAAGCTTGCCGAGTAGCCTATGCTAATGTTTCGGCATAATAAAGCTATTTCTCATAATAACTTGCAACCAGATTATTTCATAATAACAACATCTTTCTCATTATAACGTTAAATAGCTCAGCATCCTTAAGCTATTGGGTGTCAGTCAGAGTTATTTAACAGTATATTTAGTGAATGGGCAAGCTAAGGATGTTGATGTAAGTCATAATATTAGGAAAAGTGTATTTGATGGTTTTCATTTCTGCAGCTAGCTTGGCTGGCTAGCTGTTTCGGTAGCTACTGGCTGGCTAGCTAGCTGAGACCGAAGAGATGAGAGAAAAATTTTCTGACTGAAGCACATATCTTCTGACAGTTACACAGTGCCCCCCCTAACTAGATATTTAACCCTGTTTAAAATGGACAATGTTGAGGTGGTAGAACTGACAATGACATTAATCATAGTGGTCATATAACCTATTCCATTCTACATGTAAACATGCTTGGCTCATGGCAGGTAGCCTAGAGGTTGGAGCGCTGGGCCAGTAACTGAAAGGTCGCTGGTTTGAATACCGAAGCTGAAAAATGTGTCAATGTGTCCATGACCAAGGCAGATAACAACACATTTCACTGCATTTATCCGTTATATGTTCTTTAATCTTTTTGGTATTTCCATATACAGTACCAGTCAAATGTTTGGACACACCTGCTCATTCCAGGGTTTTTCTTTATTTTTACTATTTTTTACATTGTAAAATAATAGTGAAGATGCCAAACTATGAAATAACACATATGGAATCATGTGGTAACCAAAAAAGTGTTAAACAAATCAAAATATATTATAGATTTGAGATTCTTCAAATAGCCACCCTTTGCCTTGATGACAACTTTGCACACTCTTGGCATTCTCTCAACCAGCTTCATGAGGTAGTCACCTGGAATGCATTTCAATTAACAGTTGCGCCTTCTTAAAAGCTAATTTGTGGGATTTCTTTCCTTCTTAATGTGTTTGAGCCAATCAGTTGATAGCCCTATTTGGTAAAATACCAAGTCCATATTATGGCAAGAACAGCTCAAATAAGCAAAGACAGTCCATCATTACTTTAAGGTCAGTCAATACGGAATATGTCAAGAACATTTTTACATTTTAGTCATTTAGCAGACGCTCTTATCCAGAGCGACTTACAGGAGCAATTAGGGTTAAGTACCTTGCTCAAGGGCACATCGACAGATTTTTCACCTAATCGGCTCGGGGATTAGAACCAGCGACCTTTCGGTTACTGGCACAACACTCTTAACCACTAAGCTACCTGCCGCCCCAAGAACTTTTAACGTTTCTTCAAGTGCAGTCACAAAAACCTTCATGCGCTATGATGAAACTGGCTGTCATGAGGACCGCCATAGGAAAGGAAGACCCAGAGTTACCTCTGCTGCAGAGGAAAAGTTCATTAGAGTTACCAGCCTCAGAAATTGCATCCCAAATAAATGCTTCACAGTTCAAGTCACAGACGTCTCAACATCAACTTTTCAGAGGGGCTGTGTGAATTAGGTCTTCATGGTCAAATTGCTGCAAAGAAACCACTACTAAAGGACACCAATAAGAAGAAGAGACCTGCTTGGGCAAAGTAACACGACCAATGGACATTGGAGATTTTTGGTTCCAACCACCGTGTCTTTGTGAGACGCAGAGTAGGTGAATGGATGATCTCCGCTGTGTGGTTCCCACCGTAAAGCATGGAGGAGGAGGTGTTATGGTGTGGGGGTGATTTGCTGGTGACACTGTCTGTGATTTATTTAGAATTCAAGGCACACTTAACCAGCATGGCTACCACAGCATTCTACAGCGATACACCATCCCATCAGGTTTGGGCTTAGTGGGATTATTATTTGTCTTTCAACAGGACAATGACCCAACACACCTCCAGGCTGTGTAAGGGCTATTTTACCAAGAAGGAGAGTGATGGAGTAATACATTAGATGACCTGGCCTCCACAATCATAATATTTGAGTCTTGTTGGGGGGGGGGGGGGGGGGGGGGAGAGGGCATATCCTATGTTGATTTATGACAAGTTCATTGACTAGGGCCCTATAAAATAGGTGTTGCGGACCGAATCAAGGAATCCAGACATTAAACCGAAATTTAACAATATTCAAACATTTATTGAACTTAGTAAGAAATCAACTAAATCTATTAAACTTGTTAGAAAATGCATTCATTTGCCCAAGTCAATCATAAGACATGAACAAAATGCATCAGTGATTCGTATTTCCATGAACTTTCTGAAACGGCACAGGAAAGCCCCTGTCTGTGTGCATGTGTGCGGTGCGCGCGTATGTCTACACTTTGTGTAGCCGTTAGCGATGATGCTAATGATAACCTTCTTCTGGTAGGGAAGGAATGGCTTTCCCCAAAACCTTCACAAGTAAATGTTAACTACAAAGTAGCCTATGCCTGCCTGGCAGAATTATACCGTGATCATTTGCATCACTCCAGTTGCCATTTGTTCTACAGCAACACCGCTTAACCAAACAAAGGTCTCTTCCTGGTGCATGCTTGCATTTAAGGGTAACTACACCCCAACATCTAAATGTCTTACATTTTTCCCAGACCTCACAAATGGTCACCTGATAGGGTTTAAACATTGTTGTGGACATAGAACATCCAATTGTGCTGTTTTGCTATTAAAAAGGTGTACTTTTGAGAGCGAAAACCTGCCAAAACAGGGACAAACGGTCAACGGGGAAATCTAAACGGAGAAAAGGGAACTTGGGAATTAACGGAATCAGGCAAAACATTGAAGGGATTTTATAGTGCCCTAATGGACTACAGACATTGACTGTCTCCTAGACTAAAAACAAAGGCTGCATGTACTGCCTATATTTTGAGGGAAACGCACTGTCCATTATTTGATTTGATTAGGGCAGGGCAGGGCAGCACACAAACTGCATTTAGTCCAATAACAATCCATGATATTATTAGGGTGATAAATAAAAGGCAGTTGCTCCATGACACAAGAGCACGCTCTACTGGGACAAAAAGCTTACAGCACCTGGTATTCCCAGGCTGTCTCCCATCCAAGTACTAACCAGGCCCGACCCTGCTTAGCTTCCGAGATCGGACGAGATCGGGCGTATTCAGGCTGGTATGGCCGTAAGCGAGGGAACAACTCTTGGTACACTATATAAAGTCAATGTGTCACTCACTCTGAAAGGGACACAGAAACGTATCCACTTTGTGACACAAACTGAAGAAGCTCAACCCCT
Source organism: Coregonus lavaretus (assembly GCF_964263955.1). NCBI lineage: Eukaryota > Metazoa > Chordata > Actinopteri > Salmoniformes > Salmonidae > Coregonus > Coregonus lavaretus. Next base: position 442,722 of record NW_028156410.1, read on the forward strand.
GCTTACATTTCCAATATATATATATATATATATTTGAGTCTTGTTGGGGGGGGGGAAGAGGGCATATCCTATGTTGATTTATGACAAGTTCATTGACTAGGGCCCTATAAAATAGGCGTTGCGGACCGAATCACGGAATCCAGACATTAAACCGAAATTCAACAATATTCAAACATTTATTGAACTTAGTAAGAAATCAACTAAATCTATTCAACTTGTTAGAAAACGCATTCATTTGCCCAAGTCAATCATAAGACATGAACAAAATGCATCAGTGATTCGTATTTCCATGAACTTTCTGAAACGGCACAGGAATGCCCCTGTCTGTGTGCATGTGTGCGGTGCGCGCGTATGTCTACACTTTGTGTAGCCGTTAGCGATGATGCTAATGATAACCTTCTTCTGGTAGGGAAGGAATGGCTTTCCCCAAAACCTTCGCAAGTAAATGTTAACTACAAAGTAGCCTATGCCTGCCTGGCAGAATTATACCGTGATCATTTGCATCACTCCAGTTGCCATTTGTTCTACAGCAACACCGCTTAACCAAACAAAGGTCTCTTCCTGGTGCATGCTTGCATTTAAGGGTAACTACACCCCAACATCTAAATGTCTTACATTTTTCCCAGACCTCACAAATGGTCACCTGATAGGGTTTAAACATTGTTGTGGACATAGAACATCCAATTGTGCTGTTTTTCTATTAAAAAGGTGTACTTTTTAGAGCGAAAACCTGCCAAAACAGGGACAAACGGTCAACGGGGAAATCTAAACGGAGAAAAGGGAACTTGGGAATTAACGGAATCAGGCAAAACATTGAAGGGATTGTATAGTGCCCTAATGGACTACAGACATTGACTGTCTCCTAGACTAAAAACAAAGGCTGCATGTACTGCCTATATTTTGAGGGAAACGCACTGTCCATTATTTGATTTGATTTGATCAGGGCAGGGCAGCACACAAACTGCATTTAGTCCAATAACAATCCATGATATTATTAGGGTGATAAATAAAAAGCAGTTGCTCCATGACACAAGAGCACGCTCTACTGGGACAAAAAGCTTACAGCACCTGGTATTCCCAGGCGGTCTCCCATCCAAGTACTAACCAGGCCCGACACTGCTTAGCTTCCGAGATCGGACGAGATCGGGCGTATTTTTTTTTTTCTCTTTTTATTATCAAAAAATTCAATTTTTTACAATATTTACAGTACAATATTACAATGAACAATACAGAAGACACTATCCTAACATAGGCAGGTGAACAATTCACCCCCTATCAAATCAAAGAACCCAAAGAAATAAAAATACAAAAAAACTCAGACATGACTAAGACATAACAAATTCCACCCACAAAATAGGCAGATAAAAGCCACCCCCTATCAAATAAAAATAAACAAAGAAAATATTCAAAATAATTCTTTCAAAAATTATAAGTGATTCCTCCACCATCCACCTTTGCAAACAACCCACACCCCTCAACAAAATGTTCATCATAATCTTCCATCCCATAATTACACCATCCTTATTCACTAATCAACATAAAATACATAATCTAATATAGACATTAGACATACTCCATTTCAGAAGTTAACCCTAACTCCCCCTCCTCCCTCCTCCATAGACACTAAAGTACTCCCCTTTATAAACATACTTTCAAATTTCTCTAGTTTTGCATTATACATTAATTCCACCTGCTTTCTTAAACCTGCTTTAAAGATTACCCAGACATTCACTTTTTTCCCTTCAAAATGTTTCATATTCCTTCTACAGTAAATTGCATACCTCACAAAACTCAAAACAATATTCAACAGGTACACATTCCCACCCAAACATTTCCCCATTACTCCAAATAATATTAACCTATCCCATACAAAACTTTCTAAAAACTCTTTTCTCCAGTGCCTCCACAACAAAATTTTTACTTCCTTAAAAAAACCTGTCAGACTTGGACATTCAACAAATAAATGCAATAAAGACTCTGGCTTCATCATACACACATCACATTCCCGCCGTACATCGCGGTTTATCTGATGTAAAATAATATTTGTGTATATACGATTATGCCGTATCATAAAATCCATGTTCTCACAATTTCGTTTATTCCCAAACAAAACCAAATTCTCCCACATCAAAGAAACATCCAAATCAATAAACATTTTTCTCCACATCCTTTCAGCCGCAGGCCTCACACACACAGACTTCAACATACACTTGTACAATCTTTTCTGTGTTACTTTTGATAAAACTTGTTTCCCCGATCCTTTACCCACATAGAGACTTGGCAGCACATACAAGTCCTCATATTCCCCCTCCCCATTTATCACTTTTATCCACTCACCCGGAATGCATAATTTAATTCTTTCGTATATCTGCAATACTAATTTTCTCTCCACTGTATCATCAACCTCCCACACAGTATCCAGAATTGCCTGCCCCCTTAAAAACCCCGGTATAACCTCATAAAGAAAATCTTTTACCAATATTAACCCAGCCTTCATGAACATTTTGTTGTACAGCACCTTCCCACCACTCTCTATTTTCGGATTCAAAAACACAGGCTGATTAAATATGTTATCCTTATTTGTACATGTGTACTCAATCTTAGGAAGAAATTCCCCCCATGCCAAGAACACCTCTTTATAGAACTCAGGCAAACCCTCCAACATATCCTTCTTCCATGACATCAATAATCCACTTTCTTCACAACCCCCACTTCTGTACAAAAAATGTTTAAAAAACATTTTCCATCCATAATCTACCTCCCCATATAAGTATTTTTGCACAGTTTTTATTCTCATTGCTTTTCTCTTCACATCCAGATCCACCAATTTCAACCCCCCATCCTTTAAATCCGAGATAAGAGTTGCCCTTGCAATCCTTGTCCCCTTCCCCTCCCATAGGAAATCTGTAACCAAACCATTGAATTCTTTTAACACCCATTGTGGCATATCCAACGAACCTAGAACATAGATACATTTGGATGCCACCAAAGAATTAATCACCACCACCTTCCCCCTCAAGAACAGTTTTCTTGCCTTCCAATAGGATAGAGTATGTTTTATTTGATTCAAAACCCCAGTCCATGTCTCATCTCTCGTCCCTTCTTTATCCACCCCCAAAACCACCCCTAAAGTCTTTATATAACCTTCAGCCTTTTTGAAAGGGAATCCACAGTCCACTTTTTCATCTATCCCCACATACATTATTTCAGATTTTTCAACATTAAGTTTTGCCCCTGATGCCTTGCCATATACCTCAAAACACTCCATTACATTCTTCACACTTTCAACATCTATCACAGTACATGTAGTATCATCCGTATATTGCTGTATAACACTCTCCCCCCCATCCGGTATCCGTATACCTCGAATTAATTTGTTTGCTTTAATCATTGCTGCAAGCGGCTCCACCGATAAACTATAAAGAGCAGCTGATAACGGACATCCCTGCCTAACAGATCTCTCCAGAGGAAAATAATCTGTTAAAATCCCATTACATTTTACTCTGCTCCTTGCATATCCATTCAGTAGTCTAATCCAACCTATCATTCTTTCACCAAACCCAAATTTCCCAAGTGTACGCAGTAAAAAGGAATGATCAACTCTATCAAAAGCCTTATTTAGATCCAAACTCATCACAAACCCCCCTTCCTCCCCCATATGCTTTATCACATCCCTTATTGTTCCCACTGTGTCAGAAATATCCCTCCCTGGTACACTATATCCTTGTGTCTCTGCTATTACTCCTCCCATAACTTTTTTAACTCTATTAGCTAAGACCTTGGCTAAGATCTTATAATCACAATTTAAAAGTGTCAACGGTCGATAATTATCCAAATTTACACGACTCCCTTTATTTTTATACAGTATGGTTAAAACTCCTGTGGCCAGCGAATCTGGCACCACTTGAGTCTTTTCAATATATTCATACAGTTTTCTTAAAATTGGAGCCAACAAATCTGCAAAAGATTTATAAAATTCCGCAGTTAGGCCATCAGACCCCGGACTCCTATTGCAATTAGCATCTAATATGGCCTCCTTAATGTCAGTTAGACTCATATCTTCATCACACATGTTTTTTTCCCCTTCTGTTAACTTAGTATCCACGTGTTCAAGCACCTTATCCATACAGGAATCATTAACCTCTTCTTTTTTAAATAAGCATTCATAATATCTCTCGACCGTATCCAGAATCCCCACCAAATCATTAACCTTTTCCCCTTTATCATTAATTAACTCCGTAATATAAATCTTCTCTTGTCTTCTTTTTTCTAAATTCAAGAAAAATGAAGTACACCTTTCCCCCTCTATCGCATATTGCACTCTACTCCTTACAATCGCCGCATTACATTTCTTCTTCTCATATTCATCAAGTGCATCCTTAGCCAGTAAATAATCCTCCACCCCATGACCTTCATCCTTTTCTATACACTCAAGTTCATGTTTAACCTTCTTACGTAGTTCCCTCTCCTTCTTTTTCAAAAAATAATTCCTCTTAACAGCATATTTTATAGTCAATTCCTTACATTTGGTTTTCAGCTCCTCCCACCACAACCCCATATTCACCTCCATTAACTGTTGTCTTTTGGCCTTCCCAATACATTCTGATATCATCTCAATATAATTTTCCTCCTCTAGCAAGCTATTATTTAAACACCACAGCCCACCAGATTTAGTATGTGTCGTTACTCCACAAGAAAATACCACCGCCGCATGATCACTAAAAGCTGTAAAAACATACTTAATTTCTTTCATAAAATTCCTTAAACCCTCATTTACTAAAACCAGATCTATTCGCGTCTGTTTCAACTCCCCTAAAACCACCTGCCTTCTAGAAATTCCTCTCTTGTTCGGATTCTCATCCCTCCATATATCAATCAAACTGTTTTCAAACATAATCTTCCTTAAGACCCCCCTAGATACGTCATTTCTAAAAATAGCTCCCCTTTTCATATCTAATCTATTCATTTTAACATTAAAATCCCCTACTAAAATACAGTTACCCTTGCACCATTTCCCTAATTCTACAAATAAATTCTTTCGCTCTATCTCATTATTCGGCGCATAAATATTTATAATCCTAAAAACCCTATTCATATATTCAAAATCCAAAATTAAAATCCTCCCATTATTATCATTATATATCTTCTTCACATTTTCTACTACATCCTTCCTTAATAAAATTGCAACCCCACTTGAATTTCCCCTGCCATTGTTAACATAAATAAAATCCCTCCATATTTTTTTAACTCCTAAAACACATGCATTATCCCAGTGCGTCTCTTGAATACATAAAATATCTGAATTCTTCATTTGTACTATTCTATTAAATTTTCCCATTGTTCTCAAACCATTTGCATTTATTGACATTATATTTACCATTCTAATAAATAATAAAATAATAAAATATAATTTCATTATCCTCTACCTGTTATCCAGTTTCTTTCCTCTTCCCCCCTTTCCCTCTCCCTCTTCCCCCCGCTTTCCTCTTCCTGTATCCTTCCCTCGTTCTTTCACTCTTTTCTCCATCATCCGTGTCCGATATCTCCTCCAAGTCCATGTTATCCAGCCAACTCAACTTCTTGTCACCCTCATCCGTTGTGCTCCCCATGTTCATCTCCGTCTCTGGTATTGTCATCGTTGTGCTCCCCGTATTCATCTCCGTCTCATGTATAGCCGTCGTTGTCGTTTCTGTTATTGTTCTCAAACTCGAACCCCTCTCCATTTCTTCACCCCCCGAGGTACTTGTTAGTACTGTGCTATCCCCCAAAACCTGTGAGTCCCCCGTGCTTCCCCCCAGTCCACTCCCCCCCTCCTCCTGAAAACTCCCTCTTCTTATTTCTGAGTCCATACTACTCCCAATTTCATTCATCTTCTGGTCCTTCTCCCTTCTTCCTTCCTCCGTCTCTCCACTCTCCACCACGTCCTCTCCTCCATCTTCTTCTCCTTCTTGCGACAATACACCTGCTTCCTCGAATAGTGCTTGACTCCCCTCTTCAGCCATAACCTCTCCACAGTTGCACTCCGCCAATCTCTTTCTGCATCCACCACAGAAATTCCTTTCCTTCTCTCCGACACATTCTCTCGCATAGTGTCCTTGCTTGCCACATTTGAAACACTTAAATTCAGGGCAGTCTTTAACTATGTGCCCGGGTTGAATACACAAACGACACACTCTGACCTGTTTGTCATGAAGGACCCTAAAATATTCTGCTCCCTCCAACGTCTCAATTCTTGTAGAGTAAGGCAATGATGTCACTTTTTCTGTGAACTTGACTTTGCAAAAACGTGTCCCATCAACCACCTCCGTTCCTGGCCAAACTCTCCTCCTTATCTCCGAAACGGCTTCCACTCCCCAGCTACTCAGCTTGCCCAGTATCACACCATCTTCTACATATACTGGGAGATTCATAAAAGACACCACCAATTCCTTCACATTAACATCTCTCGCCAAAATCCTGGTGTCCTTTATCCATATTCCATCCATTAAACGTTCTTTTCCTTTTCCGTTTCTCATCGTAACTTCATACTTCTTTTCTCCTTTCATTCGGCATCCCACCACCTCTCCACACCCCTCCTTAATTGCTCGTAGTAGTTCCATTGTCGTCACTTTGTCTTCTCCTACCAACTCAATTGCCACCGTGTATTCTTTGCCATATTTCATTCCTTCTTTATCTTCATTTTTCTTCCGTTGCGCCCTTTCGTTGTCTTTGTCCATTCCGTTTGTCATTTCCATGTTGTCCGTCATAGTGATTCAAAAAAAGAATCCGAAGAGAAAAAACTCTCCCCCAAGCAGCAAAACTGCAAGGGGGGAAGACTAACCAAACTTAAAACTATTCAACTGCAAGAACAAACAAAAAATATATTTCGAAATCCAAATAATTAACAAAAATAGCTCTCGCGCAAACACTCTTCAGCAACCACTCACTCACAGCTCAAAACTCGCACCTGTCATCACTTCTCCAATCAGGATGGGCGTATTCAGGCTGGTATGGCCGTAAGCGAGGGAACAACTCTTGGTACACTATATAAAGTCAATGTGTCACTCACTCTGAAAGGGACACAGAAACGTATCCACTTTGTGACACAAACTGAAGAAGCTCAACCCCTGCTTACATTTCCAATATATATATGTATATATATTTGAGTCTTGTTGGGGGGGGGGGGGGGAAGAGGGCATATCCTATGTTGATTTATGACAAGTTCATTGACTAGGGCCCTATAAAATAGGCGTTGCGGACCGAATCACGGAATCCAGACATTAAACCGAAATTCAACAATATTCAAACATTTATTGAACTTAGTAAGAAATCAACTAAATCTATTCAACTTGTTAGAAAACGCATTCATTTGCCCAAGTCAATCATAAGACATGAACAAAATGCATCAGTGATTCGTATTTCCATGAACTTTCTGAAACGGCACAGGAATGCCCCTGTCTGTGTGCATGTGTGCGGTGCGCGCGTATGTCTACACTTTGTGTAGCCGTTAGCGATGATGCTAATGATAACCTTCTTCTGGTAGGGAAGGAATGGCTTTCCCCAAAACCTTCGCAAGTAAATGTTAACTACAAAGTAGCCTATGCCTGCATGGCAGAATTATACCGTGATCATTTGCATCACTCCAGTTGCCATTTGTTCTACAGCAACACCGCTTAACCAAACAAAGGTCTCTTCCTGGTGCATGCTTGCATTTAAGGGTAACTACACCCCAACATCTAAATGTCTTACATTTTTCCCAGACCTCACAAATGGTCACCTGATAGGGTTTAAACATTGTTGTGGACATAGAACATCCAATTGTGCTGTTTTGCTATTAAAAAGGTGTACTTTTGAGAGCGAAAACCTGCCAAAACAGGGACAAACGGTCAACGGGGAAATCTAAACGGAGAAAAGGGAACTTGGGAATTAACGGAATCAGGCAAAACATTGAAGGGATTGTATAGTGCCCTAATGGACTACAGACATTGACTGTCTCCTAGACTAAAAACAAAGGCTGCATGTACTGCCTATATTTTGAGGGAAACGCACTGTCCATTATTTGATTTGATTTGATCAGGGCAGGGCAGCACACAAACTGCATTTAGTCCAATAACAATCAAAAAATTCAATTTTTTACAATATTTACAGTACAATATTACAATGAACAATACAGAAGACACTATCCTAACATAGGCAGGTGAACAATTCACCCCCTATCAAATCAAAGAACCCAAAGAAATAAAAATACAAAAAAAACTCAGACATGACTAAGACATAACAAATTCCACCCACAAAATAGGCAGATAAAAACCACCCCCTATCAAATAAAAATAAACAAAGAAAATATTCAAAATAATTCTTTCAAAAATTATAAGTGATTCCTCCACCATCCACCTTTGCAAACAACCCACACCCCTCAACAAAATGTTCATCAAAATCTTCCATCCCATAATTACACCATCCTTATTCACTAATCAACATAAAATCCATAATCTAATATAGACATTAGACATACTCCATTTCAGAAGTTAACCCTAACTCCCCCTCCTCCCTCCTCCATAGACACTAAAGTACTCCCCTTTATAAACATACTTTCAAATTTCTCTAGTTTTGCATTATACATTAATTCCACCTGCTTTCTTAAACCTGCTTTAAAGATTACCCAGACATTCACCTTTTTCCCTTCAAAATGTTTCATATTCCTTCTACAGTAAATTGCATACCTCACAAAACTCAAAACAATATTCAACAGGTACACATTCACACCCAAACATTTCCCCATTACTCCAAATAATATTAACCTATCCCATACAAAACTTTCTAAAAACTCTTTTCTCCAGTGCCTCCACAACAAAATTTTTACTTCCTTAAAAAAAACCTGTCAGACTTGGACATTCAACAAATAAATGCAATAAAGACTCTGGCTTCATCATACACACATCACATTCCCGCCGTACATCGCGGTTTATCTGATGTAAAATAATATTTGTGTATATACGATTATGCCGTATCATAAAATCCATGTTCTCACAATTTCGTTTATTCCCAAACAAAACCAAATTCTCCCACATCAAAGAAACATCCAAATCAATAAACATTTTTCTCCACATCCTCTCAGCCGCAGGCCTCACACACACAGACTTCAACATACACTTGTACAATCTTTTCTGTGTTACTTTTGATAAAACTTGTTTCCCCGATCCTTTACCCACATAGAGACTTGGCAGCACATACAAGTCCTCATATTCCCCCTCCCCATTTATCACTTTTATCCACTCACCCGGAATGCATAATTTAATTCTTTCGTATATCTGCAATACTAATTTTCTCTCCACTGTATCATCAACCTCCCACACAGTATCCAGAATTGCCTGCCCCCTTAAAAACCCCGGTATAACCTCATAAAGAAAATCCTTTACCAATATTAACCCAGCCTTCATGAACATTTTGTTGTACAGCACCTTCCCACCACTCTCTATTTTCGGATTCAAAAACACAGGCTGATTAAATATGTTGTCCTTATTTGTACATGTGTACTCAATCTTAGGAAGAAATTCCCCCCATGCCAAGAACACCTCTTTATAGAACTCAGGCAAACCCTCCAACATATCCTTCTTCCATGACATCAATAATCCACTTTCTTCACAACCCCCACTTCTGTACAAAAAATGTTTAAAAAACCTTTTCCATCCATAATCTACCTCCCCATATAAGTATTTTTGCACAGTTTGTATTCTCATTGCTTTTCTCTTCACATCCAGATCCACCAATTTCAACCCCCCATCCTTTAAATCCGAGATAAGAGTTGCCCTTGCAATCCTAGTCCCCTTCCCCTCCCATAGGAAATCTGTAACCAAACCATTGAATTCTTTTAACACCCATTGTGGCATATCCAACGAACCTAGAACATAGATACATTTGGATGCCACCAAAGAATTAATCACCACCACCTTCCCCCTCAAGAACAGTTTTCTTGCCTTCCAATAGGATAGAGTATGTTTTATTTTATTCAAAACCCCAGTCCATGTCTCATCTCTCGTCCCTTCTTTATCCACCCCCAAAACCACCCCTAAAGTCTTTATATAACCTTCAGCCTTTTTGAAAGGGAATCCACAGTCCACTTTTTCATCTATCCCCACATACATTATTTCAGATTTTTCAACATTAAGTTTTGCCCCTGATGCCTTGCCATATACCTCAAAACACTCCATTACATTCTTCACACTTTCAACATCTATCACAGTACATGTAGTATCATCCGCATATTGCTGTATAACACTCTCCCCCCCATCCGGTATCCGTATACCTCGAATTAATTTGTTTGCTTTAATCATTGCTGCAAGCGGCTCCACCGATAAACTATAAAGAGCAGCTGATAACGGACATCCCTGCCTAACAGATCTCTCCAGAGGAAAATAATCTGTTAAAATCCCATTACATTTTACTCTGCTCCTTGCATATCCATTTAGTAGTCTAATCCAACCTATCATTCTTTCACCAAACCCAAAGTTCCCAAGTGTACGCAGTAAAAAGGAATGATCAACTCTATCAAAAGCCTTATTTAGATCCAAACTCATCACAAACCCCCCTTCCTCCCCCATATGCTTTATCACATCCCTTATTGTTCCCACTGTGTCAGAAATATCCCTCCCTGGTACACTATATCCTTGTGTCTCTGCTATTACTCCTCCCATAACTTTTTTAACTCTATTAGCTAAGACCTTGGCTAAGATCTTATAATCACAATTTAAAAGTGTCAACGGTCGATAATTATCCAAATTTACACGACTCCCTTTATTTTTATACAGTATGGTTAAAACTCCTGTGGCCAGCGAATCTGGCACCACTTGAGTCTTTTCAATATATTCATACAGTTTTCTTAAAATTGGAGCCAACAAATCTGCAAAAGATTTATAAAATTCCGCAGTTAGGCCATCAGACCCCGGACTCCTATTGCAATTAGCATCTAATATGGCCTCCTTAATGTCAGTTAGACTCATATCTTCATCACACATGTTTTTTTCCCCTTCTGTTAACTTAGTATCCACGTGTTCAAGCACCTTATCCATACAGGAATCATTAACCTCTTCTTTTTTAAATAAGCATTCATAATATCTCTCGACCGTATCCAGAATCCCCACCAAATCATTAACCTTTTCCCCTTTATCATTAATTAACTCCGTAATATAAATCTTCTCTTGTCTTCTTTTTTCTAAATTCAAGAAAAATGAAGTACACCTTTCCCCCTCTATCGCATATTGCACTCTACTCCTTACAATCGCCGCATTACATTTCTTCTTCTCATATTCATCAAGTGCATCCTTAGCCAGTAAATAATCCTCCACCCCATGACCTTCATCCTTTTCTATACACTCAAGTTCATGTTTAACCTTCTTACGTAGTTCCCTCTCCTTCTTTTTCAAAAAATAATTCCTCTTAACAGCATATTTTATAGTCAATTCCTTACATTTGGTTTTCAGCTCCTCCCACCACAACCCCATATTCACCTCCATTAACTGTTGTCTTTTGGCCTTCCCAATACATTCTGATATCATCTCAATATAATTTTCCTCCTCTAGCAAGCTATTATTTAAACACCACAGCCCACCAGATTTAGTATGTGTCCTTACTCCACAAGAAAATACCACCGCCGCATGATCACTAAAAGCTGTAAAAACATACTTAATTTCTTTCATAAAATTCCTTAAACCCTCATTTACTAAAACCAGATCTATTCGCGTCTGTTTCAACTCCCCTAAAACCACCTGCCTTCTAGAAATTCCTCTCTTGTTCGGATTCTCATCCCTCCATATATCAATCAAACTGTTTTCAAACATAATCTTCCTTAAGACCCCCCTAGATACGTCATTTCTAAAAATAGCTCCCCTTTTCATATCTAATCTATTCATTTTAACATTAAAATCCCCTACTAAAATACAGTTACCCTTGCACCATTTCCCTAATTCTACAAATAAATTCTTTCGCTCTATCTCATTATTCGGCGCATAAATATTTATAATCCTAAAAACCCTATTCATATATTCAAAATCCAAAATTAAAATCCTCCCATTATTATCATTATATATCTTCTTCACATTTTCTACTACATCCTTCCTTAATAAAATTGCAACCCCACTTGAATTTCCCCTGCCATTGTTAACATAAATAAAATCCCTCCATATTTTTTTAACTCCTAAAACACATGCATTATCCCAGTGCGTCTCTTGAATACATAAAATATCTGAATTCTTCATTTGTACTATTCTATTAAATTTTCCCATTGTTCTCAAACCATTTGCATTTATTGACATTATATTTACCATTCTAATAAATAATAAAATAATAAAATATAATTTCATTATCCTCTACCTGTTATCCAGTTTCTTTCCTCTTCCCCCCTTTCCCTCTCCCTCTTCCCCCCGCTTTCCTCTTCCTGTATCCTTCCCTCGTTCTTTCACTCTTTTCTCCATCATCCGTGTCCGATATCTCCTCCAAGTCCATGTTATCCAGCCAACTCAACTTCTTGTCACCCTCATCCGTTGTGCTCCCCATGTTCATCTCCGTCTCTGGTATTGTCATCGTTGTGCTCCCCGTATTCATCTCCGTCTCATGTATAGCCGTCGTTGTCGTTTCTGTTATTGTTCTCAAACTCGAACCCCTCTCCATTTCTTCACCCCCCGAGGTACTTGTTAGTACTGTGCTATCCCCCAAAACCTGTGAGTCCCCCGTGCTTCCCCCCAGTCCACTCCCCCCCTCCTCCTGAAAACTCCCTCTTCTTATTTCTGAGTCCATACTACTCCCAATTTCATTCATCTTCTGGTCCTTCTCCCTTCTTCCTTCCTCCGTCTCTCCACTCTCCACCACGTCCTCTCCTCCATCTTCTTCTCCTTCTTGCGACAATACACCTGCTTCCTCGAATAGTGCTTGACTCCCCTCTTCAGCCATAACCTCTCCACAGTTGCACTCCGCCAATCTCTTTCTGCATCCACCACAGAAATTCCTTTCCTTCTCTCCGACACATTCTCTCGCATAGTGTCCTTGCTTGCCACATTTGAAACACTTAAATTCAGGGCAGTCTTTAACTATGTGCCCGGGTTGAATACACAAACGACACACTCTGACCTGTTTGTCATGAAGGACCCTAAAATATTCTGCTCCCTCCAACGTCTCAATTCTTGTAGAGTAAGGCAATGATGTCACTTTTTCTGTGAACTTGACTTTGCAAAAACGTGTCCCATCAACCACCTCCGTTCCTGGCCAAACTCTCCTCCTTATCTCCGAAACGGCTTCCACTCCCCAGCTACTCAGCTTGCCCAGTATCACACCATCTTCTACATATACTGGGAGATTCATAAAAGACACCACCAATTCCTTCACATTAACATCTCTCGCCAAAATCCTGGTGTCCTTTATCCATATTCCATCCATTAAACGTTCTTTTCCTTTTCCGTTTCTCATCGTAACTTCATACTTCTTTTCTCCTTTCATTCGGCATCCCACCACCTCTCCACACCCCTCCTTAATTGCTCGTAGTAGTTCCATTGTCGTCACTTTGTCTTCTCCTACCAACTCAATTGCCACCGTGTATTATTTGCCATATTTCATTCCTTCTTTATCTTCATTTTTCTTCCGTTGCGCCCTTTCGTTGTCTTTGTCCATTCCGTTTGTCATTTCCATGTTGTCCGTCATAGTGATTCAAAAAAAGAATCCGAAGAGAAAAAACTCTCCCCCAAGCAGCAAAACTGCAAGGGGGGAAGACTAACCAAACTTAAAACTATTCAACTGCAAGAACAAACAAAAAATATATTTCGAAATCCAAATAATTAACAAAAATAGCTCTCGCGCAAACACTCTTCAGCAACCACTCACTCACAGCTCAAAACTCGCACCTGTCATCACTTCTCCAATCAGGATGGGCGTATTCAGGCTGGTATGGCCGTAAGCGAGGGAACAACTCTTGGTACACTATATAAAGTCAATGTGTCACTCACTCTGAAAGGGACACAGAAACGTATCCACTTTGTGACACAAACTGAAGAAGCTCAACCCCTGCTTACATTTCCAATATATATATGTATATATATTTGAGTCTTGTTGGGGGGGGGGGGGGAAGAGGGCATATCCTATGTTGATTTATGACAAGTTCATTGACTAGGGCCCTATAAAATAGGCGTTGCGGACCGAATCACGGAATCCAGACATTAAACCGAAATTCAACAATATTCAAACATTTATTGAACTTAGTAAGAAATCAACTAAATCTATTCAACTTGTTAGAAAACGCATTCATTTGCCCAAGTCAATCATAAGACATGAACAAAATGCATCAGTGATTCGTATTTCCATGAACTTTCTGAAACGGCACAGGAATGCCCCTGTCTGTGTGCATGTGTGCGGTGCGCGCGTATGTCTACACTTTGTGTAGCCGTTAGCGATGATGCTAATGATAACCTTCTTCTGGTAGGGAAGGAATGGCTTTCCCCAAAACCTTCGCAAGTAAATGTTAACTACAAAGTAGCCTATGCCTGCATGGCAGAATTATACCGTGATCATTTGCATCACTCCAGTTGCCATTTGTTCTACAGCAACACCGCTTAACCAAACAAAGGTCTCTTCCTGGTGCATGCTTGCATTTAAGGGTAACTACACCCCAACATCTAAATGTCTTACATTTTTCCCAGACCTCACAAATGGTCACCTGATAGGGTTTAAACATTGTTGTGGACATAGAACATCCAATTGTGCTGTTTTGCTATTAAAAAGGTGTACTTTTGAGAGCGAAAACCTGCCAAAACAGGGA